>NC_045721.1:176904-269654 GCF_009834535.1 Camelus ferus | reverse complement strand
AGGGGAAATAAAAGATGTCATCTGGTATGTCAGAGTGCCAAAACACAAAGGTACAAATCAGTAGCCATTTGTGTTTTTTTAATACTTTCAAAATAGATCTTCCTTTTGTTTATTACAGTCATTTTATAAATTATAAAGAAATGGACAAAGTGTAAGGGAAAACACACAGAACAAAAAGAATACAAGTTATGGATTGTCAAATGAGAACCCATTTTGGAAAATATTTTACTTACAGGGCTTATAAAATAAAGTTTTATTATTTCATGCTTGTTCAGAAGAGAAGGTAATTTTCTTTAAGTTAATAGTTGTAAGAATAAGCAGCTACTTCTTTGAGAGAGAGCAGGTAATGATTCTACTGACTCAACATTACTGACACGTGGTCTAACATTTTACGCTGTGTAATTCTGTAGGTCATAGTCTGGAAAACACCACTTAAAATGCAACAATAAACCATTAAACCATTAATCAGATGGTTCTTATGCACCAACCAGTTCAGATCCTGTCCCTCTTGTTCACTTGTAGTTCCAACCGCAGCTGGGTGTCCTCCTCTACGTGAGCTCCAACCAGTGGCAGAGTTGACTGCCCTCTTACTTCCTGCTTAAGCTTCATAACCCCCATCCTCCTGTTGATGACAAGGGGTGGACATCAACAAACAAGACCCTACTGGCACCTACACAAACTCAACCTGGAGATGCCAGGGACTTGATGGCCCGTGGGGTAAAAGTTTAACCACTGGAGACTGAGAGCAGGAGATTACTTCTTCACCCACCAATTCCACTAAACTTAGAAGTGACTCCAGATCCAGCAGTCAGCCACATCTACTGCCCCTTACTCATCCCTTCCTTCAATTTCTTTGTCCCTCATGCCTGTTCCATATGCTCCCTAGTCAAGCAGTAAAACATAACACTTGCCTCAGGCTCTGCTTTCTGGGAAATCTACACTAAGATAGACATTTCCCGAATAAATATCAGTTATATCTATTTGGTGTTTTTATGGTTTACCAAAGTACTTTCAGAACAGTATTTCATTGAAACATTTAGTACAAGATTTTGGGGGGAAAAAAAGGAAATGAGAATAACTAATTTATGCCCTTGATCAGGTATAAACCAGTTAAGCAAAACAGATGAATTCAAGCTGTTCCAAGTTACATGTATCAAATCCATACAGCTTTCGCTGGGTTCTCACCACATAAGCCTTTCTGTTTTTAGAAATTTGATTGCAGTCTCCCCAGTCTTTTGTTTAAACAAAAATTTCTGCGTATGTCCCATCCCTTTTGTCTTCACATGTTTTCTTCTCTGTCCCTTTCTTTTTGTGTATTTTTTTCAAGGAGATTTACATTGACTTGTTTTATGCTCAGTGCCCTAGACATACTTTTGTCTTAAGAGTACTCCATGATAGTTATGGTCACTGGTATGGAGATACATTGCCTGGGTTCATTCATAGGTCCAGCTGTGCCGACTACCAGCTTTGTGGCTTTGTGTTAGCTGTTTATTTTCCCTGGATTTTTGCTTATCCTCAAAATTAGGATTAAAGTAGTACCTACATCATAAAACTATGTAAAGGATCAAATGAGTAAATTTAATAAGAGTGATGCCTACAGAATATTAAACATATAAACAGAAATGTGTTGACTTCTTTCTCTTTGGCTACCACAGTTCTTTGAAGAGAGGGATGAATCACAAGGCTGGAGCCAGAAAGACTTAGATGCAAACCTCAGATTCACAAATTAAGAGTTGCTTGACCTGAGCAAGTCTTTTAACCAACTCTGCAAATCTAATTAATGCTTGGTCCCTTTGTGAACTTCCATATGTCCACAATTCCTTATCTGATACCCTTTGGGTTAGGAAGTGTTTAGACACTCAAGTTTTTTCATATTTTAGAAATATAATAAGGTACATATTCAGTATATTTTAATAATGTCCCCAGCTGGGGACTGGTACAGCACCTAGTAATCAAACAGATGAATATTTCTACTGAAAAGCTTAGGAAAATTCATATGAAATGGAATAAATTTAAAAATCTAAAGAAACTGAGTGACATCAGATGAGGTTTTACCACTGAACAAGCTTGCCACATGTCTGTAGTCTCTTTGTATTGCTGAATTGCAGAAAGTGAGCCATGAAACCAAATTTCCAAGACCCGCAGGACACAAGCCCATCACTGTGACATGCCTGACATTGAAGAAAATGCCTTTCCTCCTAGGCCCCTTATTTCCTTCCTGTATTTCCTGTGATGATCTTCAGGCAGGGTCATGACCCTGCATCTGCACTACAGTTTGCACGATCAAAATAACAAGGAGTGGGGGGTAGGGAGAAGGGGCTGCCTCAGCCCCAGGATCCTGACAAGGGCCAGAGTGCCACGACCTCAGCTAATGCGGCTCCCCTAGTCAGCCAGAAAAAGGAAACTCTGAGGCAAAATATTGCAGATTCCACCACAGCCACACGGATAACTAGATCCCTCAGCTGATGAAATGGAACCATCGGAACCGGGAATCTTTCCTTTTATCT
Source organism: Camelus ferus (assembly GCF_009834535.1). Classification (NCBI taxonomy): domain Eukaryota; kingdom Metazoa; phylum Chordata; class Mammalia; order Artiodactyla; family Camelidae; genus Camelus; species Camelus ferus. Next base: position 267,147 of record NC_045721.1, on the reverse strand, counting down.
TCTTTTGGATGTTGGGACAGGGAGCCACACATCTCTGACGGGAACCATCTTCACTCCGGTAGAGAGCTCACTTTTTCAGGAATAAGCATGGAGAGAAAGAGTGCGGTGATGGTTTAGTGGTTGAAAGCGGAAGCCCGTCTGAGAAACGGTAAGAACATGCTTCTCAATGAAGCCGAGTTATGGCAAAAAGCAGGAGGAAGGTTAAGGAAATCTCTCTTAATATCCATTCACCAGACAAGACTAGCCAGTCATCAAAAGGCAGCGCTTTAAATCAAGGAAAGTTCTTGTTTGTGTGTTTGTTTGGTTTTTTGGTTTTTGGTGATGAAAAACAATGCTGTATATTAAAAGAAGGCTTGGGGCCCTAGATGCGGAGAGTGTTGTTGAGCGTTGAGGCTGAGAGTTGTTGATGAGGAGAACATAAAGCTGCGTATAGACAGGTAAGGGTTCCAAGTCCACCGCTTGAAAAAAATTAGCCAATCATGTGTGCATTTGATTGGGAAAGAAGTAAATAACTCAAAAATGGGAACAACATGGGATTGAACAGTGGTAGTGAGCAATTAAATCCAAGATGTTTATACCTAGATTTTCATTGTGAATGTAACAAACTTAGAGCAACTGTCTAAAAAGCAGTAAGTGTAGCATGCGTGCAAACACACACACACAATGGGGAACAGCAGAGAGGTAAAATATGCTACATGTATCATGACTGAGAAACAAGATCTAATAGATGATTTCATTTTTGAGACTGTTCTAGCAATACTGGTCCAATTACATATAAACTTATGAACTTAGAGATGATTTATAAACATTTAGAGAGAATTTTCATTAAAAGGCAATATAGCTTCCAAATCATTGAGGAGAAAATTAACCTCCAAAAAATCAATCAATCCAGCTAAGAAGGAGTAACGGAGACCATATTTACCATCCTAGAATAAACCCGAAGATGGATAAAATCTATGAAGCAATGATTTTTAAGACATGTGAAAGCGATCATCCACTAGGACCTCGTCCTGCCACCTCCATACCAAGGCTGCTAGGCCTCCTACTGCCACTACCAAGGACGTCCACCAGGTGGCGACATTGTCTCCCTCTGCTCCTGCTGCAGAGCCAGTCCTGAGCAGTCCTGTTGCAGGTTTCGGCAAGCAGCTCCCAGAAGCGCTCTCAAGGGCCTCTGTCCCTTTTAGCCACCAGCAAATGGGTCGAGGATGAGCAGTGAGCCTCCTGACTCACCGAAGAGCTAGGAACCCAACTGATTTCTGAGCAGCCCTTTACCCTCGTCTGCTGCCTGGTACTCTCCACCCGACATGCAGAGTCCGTGGCTTGGGCAGCCTGCACGCTGGCCCCGGCCCATCAGAATCTGTTCCCCTGGCTGAGAGGCCCCGCGCGGTCGTGAGCAGGGCTCCAGGCCTCTGGAGCCATGCCGCTTGGACTGCGTCCCGGCCCTGGGCTCGCCAGCTCCATGCCCTTGGGTGAGTCAGTTAACATCTCGAAGCTAGTTTCCTCATCAGTAAAATGAAGACATAATCAATATGGGAGAAAAAAGTCATAATCTGGGGAGGGACTACATTTCTGGTGATTGAAGATTATTTTCATTTTGAATTATACATTGAGGGACACCATAATATTTTTACTATGGGTGGTGGTTACATGGTGTATGCAGTTGTCAAAAGTCATAGAAATGAACACTTTAACATCTTTTAGCTGTACTGAATGTAAATTATGCCCCTGTAAATAAAGTAGTAAATGATGCAGAAGGAAGGACAGATAGCCCTTTTATATCCCTGGGAAACTCAGATAGATCGTATTAGGAACTACAAGGTGATAGTTTTAAATTAGTACTTTTAGGTGCTCTTTCCAACATCAAGATTCTCTCCAGTGGGCTGAGGGCATTGTCTTCCCTTTCCCAGGTCAGGAGCATGTCTCACCCCATAGCTTCCTTCTCCGGACAGTTCAAAGAGGTGTTCTTTTGTTGCTTTATACTCAGCAAAGCTGCCATCCTTCGAAACCCAACCCCGATGTTTCCAGCCTCTTGCACTCCCAGCTACCCTCTCCACCTGTCCATCTCCATCTGCTTTTGGCTGGAAGCATTGGAACTGTGGGTGACTCTTGTCTCTGGAGTCCACATCATCCCTAAGGCCAGTCATTCGTCAGGCCCCGTCGTCTCCTGCAGTCTGCCTACCTGTCCTCATTCAGAATTTCAGCCCTTGTGCTCAGATCACTGCACCTCCTCCTCTCTGCCTCGAGACCAGATTACTGTGTCCAATTTTCTTAAGTGTGTTCTGGCAGCATTGAAACTTACCTAAACCTTGGGAGAAATCAGAGAAGAGAACCGCAGATGACTACTACCCAGATTTAATTTTTCTTTGTGGCGTTTTGAAACAAATGTCAAGTAGCAAATCATTCTACCTGTAAATACTTCAGTCTCTACCTCTGACTGACAGGACTTTTTTTTAAACTTATGACAGTCAGTGATGGTAATATAATTCCTTGTGATCATCTAATCCCCACTGTTTAAATTTTCCCAATTTTCTCATAATTGTTTTAATAGTTCTCTTGATTCTGGCTCCAGACAAGGCCCATGCACTGCTGTGTGTGGTGTGTGCTACGTCTTCTTAACCCTGACATCCTCCCCAACCACTTTTTTTTAATGTCCTTTATTTGTTGGTGAAACTGGGCCCTTTGTTCTGTAGAACTTCCCACACTCTGGATCTGGCTGATTGCGTTCCTGTGGCTCTAGTTCTAAAGGCTGGACTAGTTCTCGATTTCATGATCAGCTGAGGGGTGCTTTGCACCTTTCCTGACATCGTGGCAGGAGGCAGAGCATGTCTGGCTGCTTGCTTTTTGTGGCATCAGCCTGATTCAGCCATTATAGAGCTCACCCTCAGTCTCTAACCTAGTAGCTGGAGCAGCCAAGATGCACGTTTTCATTAGGAGACGCCAAGTAGTGATTTCTCCACGTTTCTCGTTCCACCAGCGTCTGTCAGCTCCGATTCTCCCGCAGGGAAAGCCGCTCCCTTCTCGGCTATTTGGCTGCCCTGCAGTGTGGTCTGCACAGGAAAGGCAAGGTTGATGCTGTGTCTTCTTCTCTGTTTATTTTTAGAATAATGAGTTAGTGCCCTGGCAGCCTCTAATTTTTGTATTTGTTTTTATTTTTGAGGTGTGGGCACGAACTCAGGTATTTTTTTTATAAATGTTGTGAATAGTTTCAAACCGTTGCAGTTGTTTTTCTGACGGATTCAGATTAACGCCTCTGTAGATTCAAGTTGTTATATCCTTTTAACATGGCCTTTTAAATTTTTAGTAAGTCGATATGATTAACTTGTTCCTTTTATGGAGCAGAAGAATGTCCCAGGCTCATCTTGGACATTTCCTTCCCCAGAGGGGCCCCAAATCTTGCCCCCAAGAAGCCCCTGTTCCCTTGTATGGAGATGATAGCATGTAGAGACCACAGATCCCGGGTTAGGCGTGTCCGTTTCTGTGGGGCTGCCGCTTGTGCTCGGCCTTTTTAGGGGACAAAGCTAGGGAATATGTTTTTTAGAAAAATAAACAAACCATGAGTTCACGCTGTTACTTTCAGTTTTTCTTGGATTTTATGTTTATATTTCTTTTTATTCATGTTGTTCGTCTTAATTCCTGATGACATTAACATAATTAATTACTTGCTTTATCTATCTATAAAACATTTTCAAAATAAGATGACAATATTATCACTTGTAACAAGCATACTGAATGCAGTTTAAGATTTCTCTGTGGTTCTTTTGCCCTTAGGATGCCATTATGAGTGCACCGTGAAAACACTCCATTGTAAGAACACTTAAAATAGCTTTCTCTATTTGGTTAGTCCACCAACTGGCTATCAGCTAACTAGTTAGGTTCTTTTTTGTTTTTTATTTTTCAGTTATCTTTCTGTTTTTAGAGATTCCATTGGGTTTTTAATTTGGGTTTTTTGATATTGTTTTTAATTATGTAAAATATCTGCCTGCTTCCAAAATCAAAATAATGAAACACAGATGTTCAAAGAAGTTCTATCTTTACCTCTGTACTCTCCCCTCAGTCTTTCCCTTTCTCTGTAGGTGACCATCTTTACTGGAATTTTATTTCTTTTGGAGATATAAGCAAATCTGTGTACACACAGACACACACACACACACACACACACACACACACACACACAATGTATGTATTATCTCCTTCACTTCTTCATACGAATGAAGTGAATACAGCCACTCTTGCTCACTTTACTTTCTTCAGGAAACAGCACATCTGGCGATCGTTCTGCAGCGGTGCAGAGGGGTCTTCTCATGCCTTTCACAGCTGCCTGCACGCTGTATCCCACTTGTAACCTGCCTGATTTTTAAAGCCCCAAGCTTCTCTTCTATAAGTTCAGTCTGAGGACTCCCCCAGTTGTAACTCCTCCTCTTCTCAAAACAGTCTTGTCCTCGTCTCCGGTGGCCTCTTCCCCCCATGGCATCCTGCTGACTGGCTGCTGTGTCACACTGCCCACCCAGCACACAGCGCCTTCTGTCCTGCCCTTTGTCTGTCTGGGCCCCCATCGATCCACGTAGCCACACACCAGCTCACACTGGGCCGCCTTCAAAGCCTTGCGCCTTGTCTGTAGTCCACTCAGAACGCTTGCTTCTTAGAAACTTCACTGAAAATTTTACTTTTACAAGTTGCAATATTTTACTCTTTTCTAAGGGTACATGTTTAATAGATTCTATTCAGTTTTTTGAGAGCTGAAAACTATACTGTGTGTCTCTAATAACACCTTTTCTAGTCCTAGGAACTACAGTCAATAAATGATTGATCAGAGGATGTTAAAATGAGATATTAGAAACAACTTCAGTGTCTAAGAAGATCATGCATTTCTTTGGATATTCAGAATAAATAAAAATGTTTCTGATAGTTTTTTAAGATGATTTGAAAATGTCACTGAACACTGAACTGAAGTATTTTTGGAGTTATATCAAGAACATCACCTCTGAGACACACACTGAAAATACTCTGGTCACTCACCACTGCTCTTTGCTTGCCACTCCTCTGGCCTCTGACCAGCAGAGCACCTGCTCATTCTTCTCATTTGCTCGGCGGCAGCTGTCCCCCGACTAATTCAAATGCTGCATTAAAAGGATCTTTGCTATTTTCAGCATTGCATGTGTTCACCTTATACCTTGGAGAAAGACATGATGTGATTCAGCATGTTAATTTAAATGTCACCCAAAATGTAATAGTGTCCAAACCCAGTTGTTGACTATTCACAGCTTAAAATATCCTAAAGCCAAGTGCAGTGACATTTGTATGGATGCAAATTTTTAAAAGGCAAAATTATGCATGTTTAACTTGTTGGCAAAATGAATGTCTAAATAATATATAGTGTACACGTAACGTTCGGATGTAATGTCTGTGGCATGAAAGGGCTACTTAAAAGTCATGAATGGGGGAGGGTAGAGCTCAGTGGTGGAGCACGTGCTTAGCATGCACGAGGTCCTGGGTGCAATCCCCAATATCAACACATACATACATACATACATACATACATACCTAATTACCTGCCCCTAAATTTTTTAATAAAATAAAAAAAAATTTTAATTATGAATCAAAGTTTGGTTTACATTTATACTGTGAAGGAAAACTGTCATTACCTTAAGTAACACTCTAATTCCATTTATAGGGTCTGTTCATGAAAGATTGGCTCAAATCAAATCTCTGGACACGCACAAAATTGAGTGCTGACATCTTACTGGTTTAGAGTTTGTCACCGTTTGTGCTCCCTGGGGAATAGGGAATGCTTACAAACAAGTCCACACACGAATCCAAAGATACATTTTTGTTCTAGAATTGTCCCCAACACCTATTCTGCCAAGAGAAAGAATAAATGTGCATAATTCTTTTATTCTTTTACTTCTGGGTTTAAAGGAAGGTTTCCTTTCCAGGTCAGCGTTTCCCTGAGAAGAGCCGTGGAACTCATTTTCTGTATTCCCTTAGTGAATCCTGTCCAGAATTCTTCCCCAGAAAGCTGTGTGCTTGCTTTCTTCCTTCTTTCCTTCCCCCTTTTCCTCCCTCCCTCTCTCTCTCCTTTCTTCCTTCCTTCTTTCCTTTCTTTTCCTCTTTTTTCCTTTTTTTACCTTTTACAATGAAAGTTTTCAAACATACTAAAAAGAATAGAATAGTGAATACCATATGAATGCCATATAACCATCACCAGGATCTCAGTTGTTAGTACTTTTATCTCATTGGCATCACTTCTTTTTTTCTGAAGTATTTTAAAGTAAATGTAGAAATCATGCCTTTTTCAAAAGATGTTTTCTTACATAACCATAAAAGTATTATTGTACCTAACAACAGTAGCCCGCACCTTAATGTCATCATATACCCAGTGCGTAACCGTGTGACAGCTTCTTCAGTTTTCCCCAAAATGTCTTTTTTATCTGATTTATTTAAACCAGATCCAACCAAATAAATCTAGCAGTATAATTTTATTTACGGTTAAATGATTTGAATGTAAGAAACAAAAATTCTTTATGACTAAAAAAACTGTTACTTTTCTTTAAAGCATGGAGCCAAGTTAGTTTTGTATTTGTCAGAGTTGATACATAATCACCGGGAGGAACTGAATGACGAAGAGCAGGACACAGCGGAGCTGCTCATGAGCACGTTAAAATCGTGTGGGCACAAATGCACCCCTCCCAGCGCAGCGACCACGTCAGACCTTCTTAAAGTGATCAGAGGTGGGTCGGTGGAACCATAAGAGATTTTCCTAGGCGAGCCCACTGAGCGTAACTAAAGAATGACTGGAAGATCTTTGTTATTACAGAGTACCATTGATGATCAATTCGAAATGATAGGTTTTTTCCCTTTATGTTGCCTTTTTACTATAAGAGAGCAAAGAGGTGCATTTTAAGGCGTGTTTTATTCTCTCTGGTCATCCTTGTCCATTATCAGGAGCTTTCAGTGAATGGAAAATTTTAATGGTGACAAGCAAATTCAATCATCAACTTTAAGTCATGGGTTCTTTAGTGAAAAAGCAAAATAAGGAAGCAAACAACTGTGCAAACCCATCAGGTTTGGCAGCCCTGGTTAGCTATTCCACCCTGACTTCCGTGGCCCAAACTGTGTGGAAACAGAGGGGAATTATAACATTATTTAAGCGGCTAGTGTATTTTAATATTCTGGACTCCTGGGGACAGTCTGTTTTCCTTTGTTAACTTGGTTTTAAAGTTAGCTTGTTGGGCTCTGTGCCAGCATTAAGTGATAAATAATAAGTTTTATATAGTATATTATTATCTAAATCTTTTAGGAACAGAAGAAATATGAAACTGAAGAAGGTGCGAATAAAGCCAACCGGCAGAAGACAATTAATAATAATCAGTAAAGGTAGGATTTTACGTGTTCTGAAAGCTGTGTCTTTTAGGAACTCATTAGATTTCACATATACCTTAGTTGTAAAGTGCCATGTTTTGATACACATTTAACGTTCCATGTATGCTCAGCCCTTGGGCATCTTGTTTAGTCTCTTCCAGCGTCTCGATTCAAAATCCAAGGATATATCCAAAATAGCTGCAGATATTACGCAGGCAGTGTCTCTCTCACAAGGAATTGAGAGGAAGAAGGTGATCCAGCACATCAGAGGCATGTACAAAGTGGACCTGAGCGCCAGCCGACACTGGCAGGAGCTCATCCAGCAGCTGACACATGACCAGGAGGCAGCGAGGGAGGGCAGCTCGGGCTGGAACCTTTTACCTGTCAATGTTACTTTCATCCCAGAATAAAGATGCATAACGTTATCTCCTTAATTTCTTGTTTGATCATTTGTGATTTCTTTTATCTTGAAGAATAATCCTATGGCAATTTTTTTTTAAATTCTTGGGGGAGAAAAAGTAATGAGAGGGAGAGACACTAGCTCTTCCAGGAAGTAAAATCTACATATTGGCTTTAAATGTAAAATATGATCTTTGCAAAAGAATAATCACTGAAACAGGATAGTTGGGAAATAGACCTTTTTCTAATTAAGACTTTAATAATGTAGTTAAACAGATGCATCACAAATAATGAAAAGAGGGAAATTAAAGTATTATTCCCTTAATTTGATTAAGGTAACCGATTAGTGTGACTTTGGGATGCTAAAATGCACTATACATTATACATGAAAGCAAATTCCAGATGAATGAATTAAACTCAGAAAGTTTACAAAGTAGAAGAAAACAGGATGTTTATCAACTCTGGTGGGCAGATAATTTTCTAAGATCAAACGTAATAGAAGAAACTATGAAGAGGAAATGAATGGATTTGAACTGTGATTTTTTTCCAGTGTGCTTAACAAGTGTAACAACAAAACGTGAAAATTTATCTTCAGCAAGTATTTCAAAGGGTCAGCATTTTTATTGTTTTAAAAATTCATAAATATTTGAAAGGAAAATACTAAGATCCCAAAATTTAAATGAGCAAAAGACATGAATATACTCTTTACATAAGACAAATAGAATTAATAAACAGGTGGGAAAATAGTGAATATTGCTAGAGATTAATTTAGTTTTTTAAAACCTTTAGATACCATGTTTTACCTTTTGTGCTACAAAAAAAGAAAGAAAGAAAGAAAGAAAGAAAGAAAGAAAGAAAGAAAGAAAGAAAGAAAGAAAGAAAGAAAGAAAGAAAGAAAGAAAGAGAATTAGGTGCTAATCTCCACAGCGGGAAGAAAGGTGTCTCAGCCCTTGGTCAGAGGTTTGGTGGCAATGTACACTTTGACATTTTATGTCAGGAACCCTACAAACATTTTATTTCTAGTTCCAGTTATCCTATTTTAGTGGTTCTATCCTAAGGAAAATATTCAAAATATGGAAAGGTAGTAAACAAAGGTTTTCATCTCTGCATTATTTATGCTAATGAGTGGATTAGAAACCACTCAAATATATAATAATAGTAATTGAGTTAAATACATTATGATGCATCCACTCAGTGTAATGTTGGCCATTTAAAATGATGACAATAAAGACTGTAAAGTGTTTGGTGAAGGAAGGCAGAATATAGAAATGTCTATGCATAATAATTATAACTGCAATTTTAAATGACAGAAAATAATCACTACCAGTATTTTGATATGTTTAGGGTAATTTTTTTCTCTTATCTTTTTCTAAATATGTATTTAATAAATTCTACTGTTTCCTTTCATTTAAAATATTACTTTATTTTAAAATATTATAAGAAATGTGGTTAACTGTAAAAATGAACTAATTTTATTTTTTACATCAGATATTAGGCAAAGTGGGAAATTCATTTTTCCTTTAGTTAACCATACTAAATCCGATAAATTGCTAAACATGTGGTAGTCATGCAATACCTTTTTTAAAATTTAATAGACACCAGAAACTGGTTGCAGAGCCTGCCTCTAGGCAGGGAGCCCGGGACTCCAGAGCAGAAGGATGCTTATTCTTTACGCGATCCCTTTGTCCTGTGTGTGTGCAGCTCCTAGTCTCTTTGTCTAAATAGTTGGGGTGGGAGTTAATTAACTAGATCATTGATGTATTTATTCAGCTTCTAGAATGATTTTTTAAAGCTACAAGTACTTCAGATTGCCACTAAAAGCATTCTTTTCTTTTCCATCTACTATCCAACTTCATGGCAGTTGGATCCAACAGAAGGGCCAAATCGGGAGATGAGGCATTTACAGAGATGCTACTTAACCATGCCAAACAAGTACCTCCTCAAGGATAGACAGAAATCCGAAGGTAATTGTGGCTTCTTGACTCCACACGTAAATATGGCAGATAACATTGCTCACTTCACAAAGATAAGAATGTCCTTTTTTCCTCAACAGATGTGGTCAAACCACCACTCTTACCTATTTGAAGACAAAACTCACTCTTCTTTCTCTTCTACTGTAAAAGACAAAGCTGCAAGTGAGTCTATCGGGTAAATCTGAATCCGGAAGACGCCATCTCTTTCTCTGAGTGTCAGAAACTTTAGAAGTCTATTGTAGTGCTTATGTGCTGCTGATTTTGGAGCATGCCATGGATTTAGGAAAGATCCTAAACACAGCTCAAGAGAGGACAAGGATGAGTGGCCAGAATCCAGAAAGAACAAACATTTGAAGGGAAGGACTCACCGGACCTCAGTACTCATTCTCTAGGCCTTGTTTGTATACATGCAGTTTTTAGTTGATTTTTCTAGCCGCTCTGTGAAATACACAGTACTGCTGGTGACATCCACAAGAGGCAACCTAGCTGGTGATTAAAGGTTCAAACTCTAGTCCCTCCTCTTCAGAGCTGTCTGCTCTCAGGCAAGTCACGTAGCCTCTCGGGCTGTTTCCTTGTCCGTTGCATGAGGAAGGTGGTAACTCCCAGTATTGCAGAGTGTCACCTGGATCGGTATATGGTAACTAGTGGTAGTGTCTTTGTGGTGGTGGAGGTTGTTATCCTGCCCATTTTATAGGTAAAAAACTGAGACTCAAAGAAGATAAGTGACTTGACTGAAGAAGAGAGGAACTTTTCTGACTCAGAAGCCCCTCTTTTTCCTGGAACGCTCAGCTTCCTTTCTCTGTTTGGAGTATCCAAGGCATGAACCAATGAATGGAAAATATGAAATATTGAAGACGCTTTTAAATAATTGAATCCCTTATTCTGCATAAGGGTCTAGAGATTGTTCACCTTTTCTAAAAGTGTCATTTTCTCCTCTATCATAATGCCAAAAACTGAGAGATTATTTTCATGTGGATTTTAACAAGACATTTTATGCTTTTGAAACTACAGTCCGCTTTGCTGAAATCTTCTGCTAGAGAAAATAAAGCTTTTACTCTCTGAAATGGGTCAAAACATTTAATCATAGTTTTAAATGTTTTGACAGAGTGAATCAAAGATATATCAGCGTTGCCCCATCTAGAGAGACAGCTGGTGAATTGTTATTGGGTAAGCCACGATTGGGAGATTTGTACACGTATTCCCCCTGCCTTATTTTATTCTTAGATAATTTGAAGCATTGTTTGGACACACTGCCATTAAATGAGATAAACTTTCTCTAACTTTACATAGACTGTTTTGCCTTAACATTGTATACATCGCATATGACTCAGGAATGTGAAGAAATGACAGTCTTATTTCCTGAAAAGCACATGAACAGCATTTTAATTTTTATAAAGTTGACTTTCTTCATGAGTATACATTTCCATATTTAATCATCCCTTTTATTATATATCAATTTTTATTTTTAAGGTGAAGAATTATTGCCATACTTAGATGCCCACTGTTTTAACAGATATACCTATGCATAAGAAATATATCCACCCTAAAAAAAAAAAAAAGGAATATATCCACTCTGAGATTGTTCACAATTTATATTCTTTATTATACTTCTGAGAGAAAGGCCAGGGCTGTTGATCCATGGAGAGTACATCTGGTGAGAAACTTTTTCCCCAAGATATGATGAAATAAAGTTATACCACTTGACTTCTGTTCCCTTAAAGAACCAATCCGTGTGCTGTAGGCCTGTTATTCTCAAAGCGCACTCGCCAGATCAGGAGGGGCCGCCTCACACGGGAGCTTCCGAGAAATACGCATTCTCAGCCCCTCCCCAGGCCCCTGGAATCTGAAACCCTGTGGCTGGGGCCCAGCAGTCTGCATTTTGATGAACCCTGCAGAGATTCTGCTAACCTTCAAATTTGGGAGTCGCTGCTGTAGGGTAACTCCGTAGCATCCAAGGCCTAACATGGAGAGTTCCGAGCTTGCCCAGACCGAGCCCCACGGTCCCAGGATGGAGACGGTGGCCGTCTCTGAGGCAGCCAGGCAGCGCCCTGGCGACCGAGGTGGGGGGAGGGGAGGTGGCGGGGGTGGGAGACCGGCACACAGCACAGAGCCCAGAGGAGGGCCTGCTGTTTGGTTACATTAGTAGGGACATGCACTAACCGCAGCCTACGAAGCAGGAAAAATTGGGGGACTGTCTTTTAAGCTCCTGTTCTGCCCTATTGAGTGTTTAAGTTAGCAGAATAATTAAGGTTCCTCTTTTGCTAGAAAATTTGATTTACAACTTGACTTCAGCTAATGTGTGACAAAATAAAGCCAAATAATATGCTAGTAATGTAAGAAGAATACTGGTAATAATAAATAGCCCCTCAGTGCCAGAAACTGTTAATAACCGCTTTACGCATATTAACTTTAATTCCCACAGTAACCTGTGAAATAGAGTCCTCCCCTACCTCTTCCTGCCCCCTTCTTTTTATAAGGAAACTCAGACACAAAGAGGTTAAGCAACTTGCCCAAGGTCTTGTGGATGCCCTTCAAAAACATATACTGAGTATTAGGAACTGTTTCTGGGCAGTGGGATTCAAATTCAGTCCAGCTAAATCCAACAGCATGCTTTTAACCATATAAGGTAATAGTGCACATACATTTTTACACTCACACCCAATTATGTTCTGCAGGTAAATGTGGAACGTATTTTGTGGAAGATAACGCTTCTGATACAGTTGAAAGTTCGGTGAGTAGAGATTACGTTTGCACTTATATAAATCGAGGCAGATTCCCAAAATGTATACATTTAACACGACGAGAGAGCAGGTAGAACTATTAGAGTTCAACTGTTGTCACACTATGTGTAAATTGGTCTGAATTTTTTAAAAATAATTTTACAAAGAAGATGATGCCATTCCCTCTGGTCGCGGTCTGAGTCCCATGTCAGTATCATGGGTCAGTTGTAAGGGCTCCTCTCACTTCAGCTCCCGTCTGCGTGGTCCTCATTCCCACCCTCAGGAGCCCCAAATAACTACCCCGCCTCCCGCAGCTTCCTGTCAGGTCCATTTGCCTTCAGAAAGAAAGGAAAACAGTGTATCGCTGAATAGCTTCAGTCATCCTGATATTCACATAGCTTTTAGTAACCGTGCTTTTATTCTTCTGGTGATACTGATGTTAATCAGAAGATAACCTAAAAAAAGACTCTTAATTCGCTATTTTTATACAGTAAAGCTTTTTATCCATTTAAATTAGTTTGTATGCCACTAAAATATTGTTTTGAGATCCCTGTAATAGAAGAAATAAGCCTTTTTGTTTCAGAAGTTCTAAAGCCAGGATTTCCTAAGGCTACACTGAAATATGATTATGTATGATTTAATGGTGAGTACATATTTGACTCAAAGAAATTAATGAGTGAAAACATAAAATCTTGTTGTAAAACAAATGATGTAAAAAAATTCATTAAAATGTTTAATACAGCCCCCAAAATTGCGTGGGCACTCTTTCCTGATTTACATAGCAATTACTATAGTATTTATCCCAGCAAGTAAAAGTACAGTTATGTTATTTTTCAAGATGTGTCTTTTTAGCAGCAAAGGAATTTAATAGTTGATACATGAACAAACTTTTTTCTGGGTTCAAAGGTGACATTTTCCACCTTGAAAACTCTAAAAATACCCTTGTTTTTTAGTGCGCTGAAGGACCCTTTCTCCCTCTGTACTTTTGTAGCATGAAGTCTTACTTCTTGTAGGACATTTGCTCTCTTGCATTTTAAATGTGTGTACAAGTACCTCACGCCCCCTCTTTATCACACTTAGGTTTATTTCATGCAGAGCATGTTAGCTGGGCACCTTGCCTGTAGACGCTTAATAGCTGTATGTTACATTGAACGTATGCTGAGTGTTGAAGCTAAACAGGAAGGAATTCAGTTTTAAGAATGACAATATTACATTTTCATTAAAATATTTTGCTTTCTTTGTAACATATTTCCTCCCACTACTTCTAAAAATTAGTTGGGACCCAGTACCATAGTAAAACATGCAGAGCTGGCCTAAGTGTCGCTCCCTCCTTTCTGCTGTTTTTCAAATTTCTCTTTATCTTTGACTCCTGGAGGATTCATTTCCCTTCCTTTCTTGCAAGCTCAGCTATATATTTAGAAGACTATTTGCTTAGTAAAACAAAATCCATCTGGCAAATCTACATACTGTGTGGTTCCAGCTCTGTGACATTCTGGAAAAGGGAAAAACTGGTGACAGTAAAAAGAGCAGTGGTTGCCAGCTGGAGCACAAGGGGGTTCGGAGCAGTGGAACCGTTCTGTACAGAACTGAAATGGTGGGCGCATGTCATTAAACATCTGTCGAAACCCATGAATCCATGGCACAACACCGAGATTCAGCTGTGACTTAAGTTCAGAATACTGTATTCAGTGGGGGCTCAGCCATGTTCACAGTCAGCACACGAGTCCCCACGTTCACAGCAGGGGGACTGAGTGTGGAGAGGTCTGCACGGGAACCCCGGGCTCTCTGCTCAGTTTTTCTTACACCTAAGACTTCTCTGAAAAATAGTCTATAAAAAAGTTTAAATGAAACCTATTAATTAAAATATTTTTCTTAGATTTTATCCAGCATTTTGAAATATTTAACAGTGGGAGGATTTTCAGAGAATCTTATCTGCCATTTTGCCACAAAAGGAAGACTTTCTGTTGCATTTTGATACTTTTTAAAAATCTAAAATTAAAATGATTATATTTCATGTAAAGCAAATACTTTCATGTATTTCCTTTGTCTTTAGAGCCTTCAGGGAGAATTAGAACCAGCATCATTTTCCTGGACATATGAAGAAATTAAAGAAGTTCACAAGCGTTGGTGGCAGTTGAGAGATAATGCTGTGGAAATATTTTTAACAAATGGCAGGACACTCCTGTTAGCATTTGATAACACCAAGGTAAATCTGCCTTTATTAATAGATACACTTTTTTGAAGTGATCATAGGATCAGTGTAACTATAGTCATACTGATTAAATGAAGTTTTAACTTATTTAAACTTTAAGTCACTGTTTCTGAAATCAAATAAAAATTGCCTTGTTCTTAACCCTGATTAAAATAAATCCCTTGGTTATATTAAAATTAGTTTTGTCCTCCAAAACCGTATTAAATTCTATTCCCCAAAGTGACTGCGTCTATAAAAAGTAAATGAATGAATGTATAACCAACCTTCAAGTGGTTTAAACTTGTAGATTCCATTTTTGACAAACCCTTCCTTGGCCACCATGTCCCTTCTGCTACTGTTTGTCTGCCGTCCTTCACAGAAGACCTCCTGGAAGAAATTGTGTGCCCGCTGCCTCCAGGTCCTCCCCTCGATCCTCCTGTGAGACGCTCGTCACCCCTCCCCTGTGACCTCTGCCCGGCACCCCCAGTCACCTCTGTGTTGCTCCGCCTGTGGTCCTCTTTCCTAGTCTCCATCTTCCTTGACTCACCAGCAGCATTTGACACAGCTGATTACTCTCCTTCTCCTCAAAGAGAGGGCAAGAGGAAGCCAGAGCCCCTCCTCCCTGGGCTTCCGGGTTCCCCGCAGCTCTCCCTCGGCCTCACCGGCCGTGCCTTCCCCGTCTTGTTTGCAGATGCCTCCTCTGAGCGTCTCAGGGCTCCTTCTTCACACCTCTTCTCTTCTCATCCCATCTGGTGACTTTAAATACTGTCTGTATTATAACAACTGATGAATTTGAATCACTACCCGAACCTCTCCCCTGAATGTCACACTCAGATATTTGAGTTACTCCTTGGCATCTCCACTTGGAAGTATCACTGGCAACTCAAGTTTAACATGTGCAGAACTGAACTCCTAATCTTCCCCCCAAAAGCTCTCTGCAGCTTCCCCATCTCAGTAAGTAGCAGTTCCAGTCTCTCTGATGTCCCGGCCCAAATCCTTGGGATTATCCCCACTCCCTTTGTTCCTTCCTCCCCTACATCTGTTCCATCAGTGAGTTCTGTGGGCTCTCCCCCGACAGTGCATCCAGAATCTGATGGCTTCCCTGCTGCCGTCCTGCTCTCGCCATGGTCCTCCTGCGCACACATCATGACACTAGCCTCTGCCTGCTTCCATAGCCCTCCTGTTTGACACTATTATAATGCAGCAGCAAAGGTCAGATCCTGCCGTTCCTCTGCCCAGAGCACTCCGCCCACTCTCTGTGTCACTCCGTTGGAGCCTGGTTCTTACAGTGTTGAGAACCCTGGCACTTCCTTGCCCCTCTGACCTCACCTTCTCCCGCCCCACTCCTCACTCCCATCCTGCCCCTCACTCCCCCTCCGCCATCCGTGGAGACTGACTTCCTCACACGTAGCGGCACGCCAGTGACTCCGATCCTTTGTGCTCACTGCTCCCTGGATGCTACCTGGAATGCTTTTCCTCTTAGAAATCTACATGGCTCACTGCCTTACTTTTTTCAGGTTTCCTGATCAAATGCCTTCATATCAGAGAGACTTCCCTGATTACTCTAAATAAAATAGCAACCCCCCTCACTCCCACCCCTAAACATCCCTTGTCCCCTTCACTCTGCTCTGTTTTTCTCTACAGCGCTTGTCTCCCCAGTGGAAGGTAAGCTTTGTTTTGTTGAGTGCTGCAGCTTTAGCACCTTGAACATACGGGGATATAGGTGCTCACTAAATACTTGTTGAATGACTAAATGTTTCCTGTCTCTTGCTGAGTGTAGTATGTAGACTGTCATAAATTCTCATCAACCTTACCTTCCGTACTCATCACCCTTCAGATTTAGACTGCAGATTGGGGTGGGGGGTGTTTTTATTTTTCTGTCTTGAACAGATTTCTTTTTTCAATTGTGGTAAAAAAATACATAACATGGAAGTTACCATCTTAACTACGTTCAAGCATACAGGTCAGCCGTGTTGAGCACACTCAAGCCGTGGAGATGCAGACCCCCAGGTTGGGTTCCGTCGCACCCTGCGACCTTGCCTGTGGCTCTTTTCTTGTCATTCTCCTCTCATCTGGCTCTGACTCCCCACCTCCCTGGCTCTTCTTCCTGTGCCTGGAGCACCCACAATTTAAGAGGAGTGCTTCAGATTTGTGTTTAGCAAAGGTCTGGGTCATCTGTTTTTTCCATGTGTTACCAGTTATCATTTAACTGCTTTAGCAGAAACTAGAATACCATGCCCTTTTTTTGTGATAGAACGTTTGTGTAGCTCTTTAAAAAAATAGTTTATATGTTAGTTTTCAATCAGTAGTGAAAATCAAGCATTGTGTTTTACATAGGATATTTTATTTCATTCTTATGAAATAAATATGATGGCCCCTGTATTAGAGAGATGGTAACTGCAGCATAAAGGATTTAAGCAAGAAGAAAGCCCAGGTCTGCCTAATTCAGAAAACCATGCTCTTTCTACTACATCATGTTGCATTTATTTAGATGAAGATTCTTGTTCCTTTATTTTTTTTTTCCCCTTAGCGTCTGTATATACATGACTTTTCCATATATACTTCTTAGTTTATTAACTGATTTCTCCAGCAGCAGAACACTGTGGTTAATAACAAGCCATGAATGAATGAGTGAATATAACAAAACAGAAGCAGACTCACAGATACAGACAACAAACTAGTGGTACTGGTGGGGAGAGGGGAGGGGGCAGGGCAAGAGGAGGGTAAGGAACTGAGAAGTACCAACTACTGTGTGTGACATAAATATCCATTACGAGGGTATACTGGACAGCACAGGAAATACAGCCAATATTTTATAACACCTTTAAATGGCATGTAATGTTTATATTGAATCATTATGTTGTATACCTAAAACTAATATAAAGCTGTAAATCAGCTGTACTGCAATAACTAGAGAAATAGCCCGACCTTTGGAGGAAAACCTGGATTTGAATCTCAGTTCTTCGTGCATTAATGTTGTCGGGGAGAAAAAGTATTTTCTTGGAGGGCTTGGGGTTAGTGACATGCCTACAGCATCCTGGGTCCTTTGCAGGATCCTGGGTCCTTTGCAGGAACGTGCCAATAAGCCCAAAAGTAAAATCTGGTTTTTTTCTCTCTTCCTCTTGGAGGTCCGTGATGATGTGTACCACAGCATTCTAACAAACAACCTCCCTAACCTTCTGGAATACTGGCAACATCACTGCTCTGACAAATTTGTGGTATGCTGGACAAATTACTAACTTCGAATACTTGACTCACTTGAACAAGCATGTCGACCGGTCCTTCAGTGACCTCATGCAGTACCCAGTGTTCCCATTCATCCTGGCTGACTGTGTCAGTGAGACCCTTGACCTCAGCGACCCTGCTGTCTTCAGGTGAGTGAGGACGTCAGCACCTTTTGGCTGCGTCAGTATGCCATATTTATTTCACTAAAGTTACTTATTGTGAGAATTTTCAAACATACACAAAAATGGAATGAATATATAATAAACCCCCGTATGTCCCTCACCCCAACTCAATTATGAAGACCCTTGCCAAACTTGCATCTTTTTTTTTCTTCTTAAGACAGATCACACATATCTTCTATGTCACTCATGTGTTCTTTAGTACACTAACTGTTAAGAAAAAAATAGAACATTTTCTTACCTAACCTCAGTGCCATTGTCATTGCTGATAACAGTGCCTGGCCCTGCAAGTGAAGATTTAGCCAGCAGGACAGTCCTCACGTCATTTTTTTAAAGTAGCCAAAATTTAGAGACAACCTAAATGCCCAGAACTAGGTTCGAGTAAATTGTTCCATGTTGCAGCCATTAAAAATGTTATTGTAGAAATGTATATTTGGGGGCAAAAGATGTTCTTTTTATTTAAAAAGTGAATATGCACACACAGATACGGGGAAGACGTCAGGAAAGGCTTATGCCCTTCCAGACACATTATGAGTATTAGAAGCAGTTTTGTGGTTGCCTTTTGGTTTTTTGCTCATCAGTAATTTCTGATTTTCCAACCACAACAATAAGGATTACTTATGTTTAAAAAAAAAAAAAGAAACTATTTACACTCTTTAGAAAAAAATTGCGAGCCAGAATCTGCAACGTGATTTCTCCGATTTTGAGATGTGAATTTGTATCTATTCCGTAAAACTATCTTTACTTTTTAACAAAGCGTTTAGGATTGTAAAAGTCTCAAAAATGAAATTAATGTGTTTGCTATTGCTAATTTTAATATCCCGAGGCAGTCATTTTCCCCCAAATAGATAGATCAGCATCCAACTAAACAGACCTGGTTTCACTTGCTGAAGTCTGAGCAAATCTCGATGTTGATCTGGGTACGGTGCCAGCTGTTGACACTGCAGGGGCCACATCCTGGTGCGGCTCAGATGGCGCCTCGGCCAGGGAAGCCTGCATCCCTCACTGAATCTTGTTCTGTCGCTCCTTCCGGGCCCCAGGGACCTGCTGCTTGAATCTGTAGCCTGTAAAAGCAGGGCCTCCTCCTCGAGCTCCCTGCCTCCCTGCCGAGTGCGAGCACCGGCGCGGGCTCGCATGCTCACTGCCTCCCTTCCAGGGCACCGCGCTGCCCCTCGCTGTCCACAAATTAGTTCAGTGCTCGGGCTACAGAGCTCAGCGTGGTCATTTGAAGCCTATGTTGTTTCTTCAGTTTTCCCTGAAAACCTGATAATTATGTAATATTTCCTCATGATCATATTTCCTGTCCAGACTGCCCTTCATTTTCACTGCCTTACTGGTGTGGAGTCTGGAGGTGCGGACAGGAACCCCCGGGCCTGGTGGGAATCAGCTGCCAAGCAAGCGCAGCAGCAGTTAGGATTTGGAGTGAGCGGAGGAGCCAGCGAGGGGAGGGAGAGCAGTAGCTCTGGGCTGGGTTACTCCTGAGTCTGGAGTCCCAACACCCGACTGCGTCTGCCCGAACAGTTATGAAAGCATCATTGTGAGCGGTGACTGTCAGTTGCAAAGCAGCACGTGTAAGCACTGTGCTGTTGGCCAGTGGCTCTCTTACTTACCTGCAAACATCTGGGGACCTAATCCTGACAGTGGCAACATGGGTCCTGTGCTTTCCATCGTCTCTTCCTCTGTAGAAACCTCTCCAAGCCCATCGTGGTGCAGTACAAAGAAAAGACCGGTACATGGACAGTTACAGGGTAGGTTTAGTTTTGCCTCATGTATTTCAATAAAGGAAAACAATTTTTGTTTCACAGGCTTGTGTTTTATCTAACTTTAAATTTATAAGATTGATTTTTCTGTTTCTCACTTCCTTGTGCTTTGGTTGACAGGCGACTGGAAATCATTAGACGATTTTAAGTATTAATCTGTCTTAATTCTCTGAAGACATTTTGCCCAGAAAAAGAAATACACTTATTGTTGCATAAGTTGGAAGCTAATAGTCCATTGTTATGTTGAAATATATAAATAATTGCATTCCTTATAAAAACCATAAAGATTTTCAGGGACTCACTCTTTGTATCCCCTACTATTATATGTAATAGCATCAATACGTTTATAATGTACCATAATCCCTTATTCATATTCAGCAGGTTACGCTTTGGCTTATTAATAAAAATACCAAATTTTAAAGTTTAAAAATAGAAAATAATTGTCCATTTCTGTGAAATTAGTATTAATGGAATCCTGTCAGAAATTCAGGAGGACTCGTTAGCTGTAGGATGTGTTCTTCACAACAGTATCAGGACGGGGCAGCTGAAGAAGTGTTCCCCTATTCCGTACATTTTCTTATGTCAGAATTCCAGAAAGATCCCTCCAGGCATCTTATGTGACAGTTATGTCACTGCTTGATTCTTCTGCAGCTGAGAATGAGACAGTGCTCGTGGGAGTCAAGAAGTGACTCCAGAAAATTCACTGTCACCTGACTTTGTTATTAGAGACAGAAGCTGTGGGAGGTGAGGATGGTGCCAGACATTCAAAGTTTGGTTGCGCTTCCTTCCTTATGATGGGAGATGGGAGTAGTTGAAAATACCTGAAGTATGTGTTATGTCTGTGTAACTCCACTGAGAAACAGCCATAAAGTGTTCTGTTAAAGAATTCCAGTAGTGCAATACCGTTTTCCTATTTCTGTGGCATTCCCACTGCTAGAGAAGCGTTTCTGTAAAGAATGTAGCATTACCTATTGAACCTTCTTAAAATGCAGCAGCCCCGGTGAGGGGGCAGCCCTCACGTGCTGAGCGCTCAGTCCGCTCAGACTTTATAGACCTTCAGCTGGGAGCCGGGGTGATGGAGGTGGGGTGCAGAACAGGTGAGTTTTCTCAGAGGGAAGGAAAGGGTCAAAGTGCAGACCTGGGGGAGGCTTCTCGAGCGCTCAGGCCTCAGCAGGGCACTGCGGAGGAGCCTCCAGGCCCTCAGGGTGGCTGAGGTCCAGACAGGGGTAGGGGGGCAAGACGTGGAGAACAGGTCTAAGGGGCCGCAGAGAGGGACGGAGAGGATTGGCAGGCTTCCACACCCCGCCAGTGCTCAGCGCCGTGACTTCTGACCCCTTCAGTACCTGGAGGAGGAGTACTGCAAAGGGGCCCGCGAGGACGACCCGATGCCCCTGGTACAGCCCTACCACTACGGCTCCCACTACTCCAACAGTGGAACTGGTGCTGCACTTCCTGGTCAGGATGCCTCCCTTCACCAAGATGTTCCTGGCCTACCAAGGTAAGCGGGGTCTACAGCCGCCCCCAAAGTCAGCTTGGTCATGAGGGGAGGTGGGGAAGCACTTGACCGGCAGCCTGAGCACGTGTTGAGACTAATCAAACCATGACAAAAAGAATTCCACTTACTCCTTCCATAGAACTCTCTCCAGGAAACCTGCAGGCAGCCAAACCATCTTGCCCTGTCTCAGACTTTAGCTTTAAATTAAACATGTCTGAGTTTGTAAAAATGCAGTTCACATTTTAAAAATTGAGGTAATTCCCATAGTTTAACATTTACCCTTTTTAACCCCCTTAAAGTGTCCTGCAGTTCACTTTTTTAACATGTTCAACTGAGTAGTCATTTCAGATCACCTAAGTGCTCTTTGGAGCCTAACGGGGAGTAGGTCGTTGTAAGTTAGAGTGCGTAACTGGTTACAGGAGAGTCACGCTGCCCCCTGCGCCACAGGGACTTCCCGGTTGATAATCTTCTACCTCAGCATGTTCGGGAGCAGACTGCAGGCCTGAAGATGACTTAGGCAGAGGGGGATCCTTGTACAAATAGGGACACACCTACTTAGTGGTGTCTAATGAGAGCCGTGGCAGTAGCCCTGTGGCTGTTCCTCCAGGTGCTCGGAATCCTTTGTGGACGTCATCCATTCATTTCTCCGACCCTTCTTGAATGTCCTTCTGTATTTCTGCTCACATGCAACTCCTTGGAGGAATGAGTTTTGTATCTGTACACTACTTGGTCTATAAAAGGGGCTTCCATAGATCTGCCCCTGTCTGAGTACACAGAGCACAGATTCCACATGACAGCTGTCCAGACACTGGAAGGTTACTGCCCTGCCCCTCCCTCCTCCCTGTCCTGTTTACTGCCAGGCTGCTTGTCCTCAGCCCTTAGGACATTGGGTTGAGAGCTTCCTATATGCAAGCCCTCCTCTGGCTGCTGTACGGAGCACACAATGAGAAGGACAGTTCTGTTCCCTGGTAAAGAGCTTTGAAACTCACAGCTGAGCTGGGCTCACTCTGCTTCACAAGCATGGTGCTGTGCTCATCTTTCTGGACATGATTTGCTAATGCCCTTATTAAAAAGGGGCCATAGGAATAAAAAAGAATATCCCCGAATGTGGTTTGGGGCAACTGCAGTGGATAAGAGAACCGTTACTGCCCTCATTTCTTTTAATGTAGCCCATGAACCTGTTAATATAAAACTCCCAATCAACCATTATGCTGGGTTTTCCTTCATTGTGTGTTGAAGAATGATTTTAAAACAAAACAGCAATGACCTCAGTCCCCATTCACTTTCTTCTGATTCATTTAAAATGATTTGCATTGGCTTTTGAATTTATTTCTAGACTTCTGGTTTAGTCTAAGTTTTCTCAGCTTGGCACTGTAGTCACTTTGAGCCACCTAGTTCTTTGTTACAGGGACTGACCTGTGCTTTGTAGGATGATTCACAGCATCCCTGGCCTCTCGCTGCCAGAAGCCAGTGGCATCCCCCTGCCCAGCTGTGAGAGCCAAGAATGTCTCCTGGCATTGCCAGATGTCCCCTGGGGGACAGAAGTGCTGGGGTGACAACTGCTAGTTGAATATATACATGTTCTAGATTATAGGAGTTTACAGTATTGCTTTTTTTTAAATTAAGAAATGACAGGGAATTTTAAAATCTGGACAGGACCCTCAGTGAGCTTGTCTCATTCCACAGTTCTGTGCTCTCGGGTCTGGGGTCTGGGGCCTGTGGCTCCACCGCAGCCTTACACAATTGCATTTATTTTTCTTGATTCCATTTAGATCAATAACTTTTCCTCCTGAATGAGTTCATAAATATTTCTTTAAGAGGCCCTCCCTACTTTCTGTGGGGAAAAAAAAGACATATTTATAAACCTCATTTCTTCCCAGATTTTATTTAGTGGCCAGCCAATACTAACGAACTGAACAGAAGGGAAGAGAAGGTAATAAAAGTGATAAAGAATATTGTTCCGCAAAGCAGGTCAGGCTGGGGGAGATTTAGTGCCTCCTTTAAAACTGAGCCTTGCTTGATGCTTAAATTAGTCTTTGACAGCCTCCTGATGAAAAGATGTGTTCCAATTCCAGCAAGTTCAAAGGAGTTTTAGCTGGTGCATCACGGTTCCTGAGGAGCAGTCTACACTGCTGGTGTTTTCAAGGGCGGGCCTGAGGAGATCATTTAGCATTCTAGGCTAGAAAGTTTGAGTAACTGTTGACAGAAAAGACAGGCTCAAAACTCAGTTCTTGATTAATTAGTAGTCTACACCAGATAAACTTAACAAAGTAGTAACTATTCTTAGTTTTATTTTCATTTATATGAAACTTTACTTAACTTTTTGGCATAGAGTTAGAACATCTAAAAAGCAGTGCCCCTCAACCCTGACAGGAAAAAAAAAAAAAGGGAAAGGAAAAGCAAGAAGAAGAGTAGTCTTACTGATCAGAGGTAAAGGAATAATTTCACTTCTTCATGGGGAAAAACTGGTTTTACCTGTTTGAACTGTTATTTTCCTTCCCTATTCATTCATTTGTTCATTCGGTAAACAAACCATTATCCAGTTCCTAGCATGTGCTGGGTGTGGCTGCTATCCCAGGGTTCTGCTTCTGTGGAACTTTCATTCTACTTGGGCAGACTGATCATAATCAGACAAACAATGTAAATGTATCTAGTTATTTGCACTGTGAAAGCATAATAACAGATTAAAAGTAATATAACGCAGTCCCAAATAGGTATAGAAATATTCATTTTCAAGAACGTGAATAAACTTTTAAATCACTGGACAAACAAAAGGAACATTATTTTAATCTTTTTGAAACAGTCAAAGTAAATTAACAGGTTTCAAAGGAATCACGTCTTTGTATCTTAATTGTGTAATTTGTGTTTCTTTTTAGATCAGAGTTTTGACATTCCAGACAGAACTTTTCATTCTACAAATACAACGTGGCATCTGTCATCTTTTGAGTCCATGACTGATGTGAAAGAACTTATCCCAGAGTTTTTCCATCTTCCAGAATTCTTAGTTAACTGTGAAGGTATAAGAATAAATCATTTCTAATTTATATTTCTGAGAGTTTGTACATATTTTATAATTTTCCAAAAAGAAAAATAGCTTTGGTAAATCCTAAAATTTGAGTCCCCAGGGAAGAGAAATACCTTTACTTATTAAATATATAGTTTTATTTCCAAGTGAGCTTGAGGATTTTAAGTCTTTTATAGGACTAGGTATATTTGAAAAACTGTAACTTATAACTATTCAAAGTATTTGCAAACACGTATTTTAGTTTTGTTACAGAAATAACTTAATTACTTTTTCTGACTACAAAAGTGATAATATGCTGTTTATAAAAAAAGAATTATGAATTTATTAAAGGCACAATATAAATTAACCAAAATCTTAATGATTTTATGAGGAATGACCAAGTTAGAAATGAAACACTCTAACCAGAATTATCTAACAAGGGTAAGGGGTACCTGGAGATAAAGTCACCTTTCCTGTGATGCCAGTGGCCAGCAAGCTTGGCCAGTCTTGCTTGTTCTTTAACGTGAGATCAGTTAACCCTTTGAGAGGTTACCTTTGGGTCATCTTCCTACATTACCGATTTCATATTTTTATGGGACCTTGAGGAGTATATGTATTGAGAGTTCTATCTTTAGAGAAGTTAGTGTTGGGCAACTTACTTTAGAATTTTTTCTGTCTTAACTGGCCTCTCAAGTTACTTCGGCACATCGTTGATAAATTCATCCTGCTGTTTACGCAGAGCAGGTGCTGTCGTGTTGCCCAAGTGAGAAACGCCTCAGTGAAACGTCAGCACCTGCAGTTTGGGGTCCCTGCCTCGTGGCTGTCAGTCTATGGACTCATTTAAATCTACCACTTGCTCTCTGTCCATGTTTCTTCTGTGTATGTTCCAAGTACCCACAGCTGCATGACAAATAACCCCAATACTAAGTGACTCCAAACAACGTTAACTATATTCTCCATTGGAGTTTTTGCAGGTCAGAAATTGAGGAACAGCTGTGGTTCTTTTAATTATATTCTGCTGAGGGGTGGGGAAGCAGTTCCTTTGTTCATTGCTTTATTCAGCATTTTTGAGCACTGACTTTGCATCAGGGCCTGGCTAGGTACTGGAAACAGAAAACAAGAAATGACCCTTTTCTGCAGGGGCTGGAAGCCTAGACCAAGAGCCAACGACTGCTTCTTGGCCAAGAACTGGCTGCAGACCTTCGAGAAGCTCCACGTGGCAGAGGAGCTGTGTGGCACCACTGCTCTACAACTCCCGGCTTTTCATCTTCGGTCTGCAGGGGGAGGTGGCTGAGCAGCCGTGCACCCACGTGGCCTTCTACCCCAGCTGCGAGGACCACGGGATGGTGGAGAAGAAGATCGAGGACTTTACTGAGTCACTCTTAATTGTGCTCAAGTCCAAGTGCCTGGACAGGGCCACCGACAAGTCTGGGGACAAGATCCCCCTCCTCTGCATCCTGTTTGAGAAGGAGGACTTCGTGGGACTGGACCCAGACAGCAGGTAAGTCTACCTGGAAGCCCGGCCGCCCTGGCTGTGTGCCGGGGTTGCTTCCCTACACCCAGAAAGGGATCAGCAAGGAGCAGGATTGCTTGAGGCCAAGGAGGGAGAGAGGTGCAGCCTGCTGGTTTTCAGACTTTAAAAAATGAGGCCACCTTTGGTTCAGAGAGATCTTTTTATGGTTAGTGTGGACACTTACTCCCCTTTTCAGCCAGGACCCCTGGTGGGACCCCTGGAGCTGCTGTCCAATATGGTAGCCACAGCCACTGATGCTGGGAGAGCTGGGGAGGAGGCTGGTCTGAGCTGAGATGTGCTGTAGGTCAGATGCACGTCGAATGCTGGGACTTAGTCTATAAAAAGAATGTAAACTATCTTGGTACTCTCTATATTGATTACATGTCAAAATGATAGTATTTTACATATAGTAAATTAAGTAAGATTTGTTCTTAAAATCAGTTTAATTTTTTTTTCACCTTCTTAAATGTGGCAACTGGAAAACTTTCTTTGCATGGCTCGCATTTCATTCCTGTTGGACAGCCTGCCCTGGGGCACAGTCTCATCCCTTTGATGTATAGGTGAGGTGCTGAATCCTGAGATGGAGCAGAACGAGGCACTAGTTGAGCTGGGGGTGGAGCCTGTGTCTCCTCTCCTGCCTCCCAGGCCCCTCTTCCCTCTAAAATACAGGATGAGGGAGGAGAACTGGCTGAGCTGCTTGCAGTGGGGAGTCTTCTTAGGTGACTCCCTCACCCTGACTCCTGCCACTCTCCCCCACTAGCCCTGCACAGGCAGTCCTGCCAAAGCAAGCATGCACTTTCCTCAGAAATTCACTGAATTTCTTTGTGCCTCTGTTTGTTGGCTTTTTTTTAAAGTACATCTTGCCCTTTGCTTTGAATGCCATTCTTGTTAGGCACCTCTTACACTCATTCTTCCAGACCTCATCCATACGTAGCTGCTGAGTGGATGGACAGAATATAGTATCTCCATGTAGTACAATATTATTCAGACATAAGAATGAATGAAAAAGAAAAAAATAAAATAAAGGGGAAGATGAGAAAGGCCACCTGCTCTGGGAAGTCCACCCTGACTGCTCAGCCTGCCGTTTTCCTTAGGAAACCCCACCCCTTATACTCCTCTCTATTTGATAGTACTTACCACCTTCTAATAAGAAAAAAAAGAGAGATGCTAATACCACTTTGACATGGAGGAGCCTTTTTAACAGCATGTTGAATAAAAGGAGCCAGACACAGAAGACCACATATTGTTGATTTCAATGATCTGAAATGCCCAGAAGAGGCACACACAGAAGCAGAGGGCAGATGATGGTTGCAGGGGGCTGGGTGAAGGGGGAATGGGGAGTGAATGCTAATGGGCAAGGAGTTTCTTTTGGGGTGCTGGAGTGTTCTGGAAATAGATGGTGGTGAGGGCTGCACAACTGTGAGTATACAGAAAGCTGCTGAATCGTACCCCTTTAAGCAGGTGAGTTTTATGGTATGTGAATTATCTCAATTAAAAAAAAACTAAAAAAACAAAAAACAAAAAAAACCCAAAAAAACCCCCACAAAAAAAACCCTCCGTCAAAAGACAGCCTCTCCTGAGCCCGCCCGGCAGTGGGGTCTGTCAGAGTCTCCCTCTGTGCTGGAGCTGCCTGTGGCATGATTTTCTCCTGCAGGGACTGTCTCCTGGAGGTGGGAGCGGAAGGCATGTTCTGTGTGTCCCCATCAATCTAGCATGTTGTAGATGTTTCCTAAATGCTTGTTAACAAATGCTGTGTAAGTAAGGACTAAAATGGGGCTCTTTCCTGGAAGAAGCTGACAGCTCAGAGAGCCTGCCAGCCACTTAACAATAAATACGGGTCAGAATGAAGCAATGAAGTTTTAACAACGCGCTGTAGTACACACCAAGTAGAAGAGATTCTTGAATGGACTTAAATTTCCTAATTTGGTTTCTTAAAGAGGAGAAAGAAATAAAAGTGGGAAAGAGAAAAAATCAATGCAAAAGAAAAGAGAAAACAGGTAAAAAAAATTAAGCTGAATGAGAAAGGGAAATGATGGGAACTTGAGATCATTGTGTTGAAAGAGAAAGCCTGTAAATCCTCTTGACTGATGGGCGGAGGGTAGCTGTGAGATGGGGCACTTCTCCAGGATGAGAACCCACCTGGGCCCCTGACCCACATGGTGGTGACGGGCTGTCAGCTTCCTGCAGAGGACGGTGCCCTGTGCTCTTGGCCTCTCACTTTCAGTCCATCGGAAACACACAGTGGAGCTTCCCTGGGGGCTTCACAACGTGTGACACCACAGCAGACAGAGCACAGAAGTGGCCGTGGGGAACTGGCTCACTTGTGTTGAGCCAGATGGCAAGGAAATTTGTAGAACTGTAAAACGATGCCATTCTTCTTGGCGTTTTGTTTTGGAAAATAGTTATCCTTCATAAAAATTTAACATGTAATGGGCTTATTATTATTTTAATAGGAATGAACACATACATTTTAAAATCCTTCTCTATTCTTCTTCTTCTTCTTTTTTAATGGAGGTACTGGGGATTGAGCCCAGGACCTCTTGCATGCTAAGCATGTGTCTACCCCTGAGCCATATCCCTCTCCCCTAGTTTTATTTTTGAATATGGTAAGTATCTGTAGGTGTAACCTGCACACACACACAGAAGCACTCTTTGAGATCCTCAGTGATTTTTCAGAGTGTCAGGGAGTTCTAAGACCAAAAAGTTGGAGGTGCGCAGGAGCTAATGAATACAGATGAAGACTGTAGCCCAGCTTGTCAGGTGTGTGGCTGCCGTAAGATTCTCAGGGTGGAACTGCCAGTGAGGCGAGAGCAAAAGTTTGCAGCCACTAACTGTGGCCACCTTTGAGAAGGAGGCAGGCCTGTTAGGTATTTATTCTAGGTGGGGCAGATGAATTTAGGGTGAAGGAGGTGGAAAGGTACTCTGGTCTTGCTTCAGATGGTATTATTTTAACACATTTTCAGTCCAGGGCCCTTCCTGCTCCATCCCTCATTCCTCTGCAGTGCCAGCACCTGGCCCAGAGCCTGCCTCACAGCATGCACTGGACTCTTGGTTAAATGAAGGACTGGATGGCCTGTTTCACGTGTGGGCTCAGTCCTTCAGTGGAACCCTGAGCATCGTGAGATTCTTCTGTGTTGCCAGCCTTGACACGGGCGTGCAGAGCAGAAAAGGTGGCGTGCTCCTGTTTGTAACAAAACCAGAGATCTGTGGGCTTGATCTTTGGGGGGAAAATCGGCATTTCCATGTAATCAGGCTGTCCAAATCATTCTTAGTCACTGCAGTCAGAGCTGAGGATGGCCCCTAACTTTATTCATTGTATTTTCATTTTAAAGCCCAGCTGACCCTGAGGGTTTGTGTTCAGCCTCTGTCATCTGTCACTATCCTGCTGGGACTAGTGGCCAAGCTGGAGCTCAGGAGGTTCCAGGGCAGCTCACTTCCTGCCGAGGCAGCCAGCAGACATCACCCAGGTAAACTCTGCCCATGCCTCTGTCCTGGGCTCGTTGGCAGTCCTTCAGCAAGCAGGAGTAATTTATTACTATCCCCTTTGAGTTAAGCTTGACTAATGTTTAAAAAAAGTATAAAATCCGTTGGGTGAAGAATCCTACACATGAGACATTTTCTTCTGATTTTTACTGAATATGCATTGATTTTATTGAGTCTTACTGAATGATATTAATGGATTGCAGTGATTGGTTGATTTCTGGAACAGGTGCATAACATTTCATGGTAGACCAACCTTGACCTTCTGGGTCCTTTTCATAATTCCTGTGTATTTGGCAAAGTTAATTCCAGATGTCAGTTTTAACAGCTAATTCAGGGCCTGGGGGCTGTTTCTGTTCTTTCTGGTTGATGATGTCTTACTGAGTGAAGTTGGATTTGGTTATGTTTATTAACAGCTGCAGAGAGTAAAGAACTTTGTTTGGAGGAGCTGACCCACAAATGATCGCTGAATGACTTTGACCCTTTTGGCCCCGAATGAATGAACTCACCTTAAATAATTCAGGACATAGCTGTCATATCTCATAGGTCGCAAAGGTAATAACAGAGTGCAGACATCCAGGTGGGGCACAGAGCTGCCAGGTGTTTTTTGATCCATGAGGTTTTTTTTTAATAGATTTTTTCACTCCATAGAGAAAGCCTATGATAGTAGTTGTGTGTTTGATGAGGAAATGCCTTAAATTTCCTTCCCCTGATTGATACCATCCCCCACCATCAATAAGTTATGCAGAGACCACTTTTATAAACCATCAGGGCAGCCGCGCGGTCTGAACCTGGGTGCACTCTTTGTAGACCTGCTTAGATGAATCTGATGGTTCTTAAAGACAGTTCATCATTCTTCCTCAGACCGTTCCAGTGGTTTCAGTGGGGCCTTGGCTACTGGAGAGGGAAGAGGCAGCCTGAGAAGTGATAGAGGAGATCAGGTCTAGAAT
Organism: Camelus ferus; assembly: GCF_009834535.1. Taxonomy (NCBI): domain Eukaryota; kingdom Metazoa; phylum Chordata; class Mammalia; order Artiodactyla; family Camelidae; genus Camelus; species Camelus ferus. The sequence goes on along the minus strand of NC_045721.1, from coordinate 236,899 downwards.
GTCTCTGCTACCCCTTCCCTGGGCTTGATTCTGACCTGAGGCCCCTCCTGTCAGTGTCCCCCCATGTTTATCCCTTGTTTTCATCCCTGCTGTCCCTGGGAGGAGGTTCCAGCTTTCTAAGTCCCGCAGTCCTCTGCTCTCTCTGGGACTGCCTGTGGTTGGGGCTGCTTTATTTTGTTCTCACCCTGCAATGTGAACAGTCATCTTGTGCTGAGGCCGTTCTACTCGTGTGAGTGGTGAGGGTCAGAGACTTTGCTGAGTCATGTTTCTTTTTCCCCCTTGCTAAGTGTAGGCAGAAAAGGTTTAAGCCTGAGAAAGTGCTCCATCTGCAGAAATGTCTTTCAGTTTGTATGGTGTAAAAGACTTGAGAGCTTTTTAATCATTGAAGACAGTCTGTGGGGGGAAATAGCCCGTGAAGCCTGGGTGAGACCAGGAAGAGCCGCACTTCCCTCCCTGACACAGGGTGGGGATTTCACCCCCGTTCAGGCATTGAAGGGCCCTGACCCGTGAGCGGAGTTGACAATCGTGCATATTTACGTGTATTCTGCTGCTTCATCTTGGATATTAATTTCAAGCTGAGTCAGTTTGTGGTGGCAGCCTCATCCTACATCAGGAATTTATAGTATCTGCTCTTTGAGGTGAAGACCAGACAGACTTGACTATTTAACAGTCTCTCTTGAATTGATATCTCAGATTCCTTTGTCAATAGCAAAACAGCAGAAATACAGACGTCCTTTAATGCCAATATGACCTGGAATGGGTTTAGTCTCTGTGCCTCAGTGGCCTTATCTGCGGGTGGGGAAGATGATAACAGTGCTTCACTCAGAGGGGCTGGTGAGGGGGGAGTGAGAAGCACAAAGGGAGGACTTACACGAGATGCTCATGAATCACCGAATTTAGTGCTCTCAGCCTGGTGAGGCCTCAGGGGCAGAGATGTCAGAACAGAGCATTCCTAGCCGGAGCTCGATCCATGTTGGCAGCTGTTAATGATCAGTATCACCACTGTGGGTTATCAGGCAGTTTTAAGACTTGGTAATATGAATTCATGAATAATGTTAAAAGACTAGACATCTCAGATCCTGTTTACATAGTTCTCAAGATTTCCTCTGAGAAAAGGGTGTTTTTTTCCCCATCTTAAATCTGAGTTGAGTCTCCAAAAGAATTCTGTAGTTCTCCATCTTTTTGCTTTAATTCTCCATTTCTTCAAAAAAATGTTTTTAAATGGAGGTACTGGGGACTGAACTGAGGGCCTCATGCATGCTAAACGTGTGCTCTCCCAACTGAGGTATAATCTCCCCCCTAATTTTTTTTAACTTTACTTTCTTAGTATTCAGAGGTTAGAGGCCTCTAATTCTTTTTCTGGAGACTTGTCCATGAACCTTGGAAGTCTATAATTAATGGACAAAACTTGGTTTATTAAAACAATCAATAGAACAATCTGCAATCCATCCAAAAGGAAGTGCTCATTGACTTAAAATGTTTCTCCTTTATGGTGATTTCTATTTTCTGGTCTAGCTTAATTTATTAACAGCCATCCTCATCATCATAATGACCAAACTCGCTGTGAGTGGACACCTCCCTAAGGCTAAAATGCTTTCCTCATGTTTTACTTCATAGCAGGTGTTTGAGGGTAGGTATCAGTGTCTCCTTTTTTGCAGCTGAGGGATTGAGAGATGGGGCAGCTTGTCCCAAATCACAAGCAGCTGGCAGTGGCAGGCTCAGGGCTGGAACCCTGGCTGCACAGGATGCATTCTCAGTGGCTCCTCTAATCAGCCCCACGTTGAGAGGTTTCCCGAACTCCTGTGAGTCCATTAAGTGACCGATTTCAGCGATCTCAGCCTGATGAGGCCTTCAAAGGAGAGATACCAGTGAGAATGTGAGACAGAGTGGCATAAATTAAAATTGTACATTTTCACAAAAGTCTTACTCTCAGTTAATGACTTAAAAAGTTAATATTTTTTATTCTAGTGTTCTATAAGCACTAAAAACAAAACATTAAAAATGATTATAGTGCAAAGAGGAGTGGGCTTTGAAAGTCCAACCACTGCTAATGATGTTGCTTGTTTTTCTCTAGTGGTGCTTCTTGAGAGAAAAATTACAAAGTCTGAATTTGTTTTATGTAGTCTTAGGATAGAAGAAAAGATTGTCAGTGAATATTGAAAATAAAATCTTTACTCTTTTCTTTCCTGATGGTGAATATGTAAGTTGTTTTTCATGGCTTAAGTACATTTCCTCATTTGTGAAATTTGAGTGATGTCGTTTACTGCGTCTGACTGTGAGAGTTAGATGCCTCATATACAAAGCACCCAAGAGGTGCTCAATGAAAAATTTGCTGTCACAGTGACAGATAGTTTAGAAGGATCAATTCTGAATACTAAAGAGGGTGGCTTATTTCTGATGCATATTCAATATGTATATATGAATATGACTTAAAGTAATAAGGATTCAGTTTTTTTTTTTAGTGCAATAAGAAGTTTTTATGAAATCAGTGTCATTCTAGTAAGACAGGGACTACTTAAATTGCCTTAAGCAGACTGACCTTGAAGATTATTTATACAGAATGTGTATTTTTACAACTCAGAATTCATACTGCCATGTAACCATCCACTAGAACCTTGAAATTCATAGGAATCTGACCAGAACCATTAAGTTTAGAAAAAGCAACATTGATTATTTTCAGGGACTAAGCTTATCTCTTTTGTAATTGAAGGAAATTTTGATTTTTTTTCTGCACTCTTAATAGGTTTTAAAATATCAAAACATTGATTTGACATGTCACTTTTTTAATACAGAGAATAAAGCTCATGCTGCTTTAATATTTAAATAAATGTTATTGTGTTTCAACAAGATGGTATGATTTCCTGACTCTTTGGGGAGTATTTTGCAAGACACTTAGATTACCTACTGTTGGAAAAATACAGACTGTGACCTTTATGAATATAGGCCTAGTACAGATCTGTTGGTTTTTGATACAGTGCAAGACACGCAGACTAGGAGAGCTTTGCTGCTGATTGCCAGGACAGATCCTGGGTCTGAGTCTCCCCTTCTGTAAAATGAAGAGGCTGGACTGGATTCTTTCCTCTTCTAAGATGAGTTTCCATGAGCCTATGTCTTTTGTTTATATTCAGGAGTATTGACAATTTCAAATTAAATGCTGAATACCACTATCTTCCCTGAAGCAGAATTCAGAATGTGCTAGATAAGCTTTTGGTTATCTGATTCTTCTTTCTTCCTTTTTTTAATTTTATTGAGTTATAGTCAATTGATTATTTACAATGTGTCTCAATTTCCAGTGTAGAGCACAATTTTTCAGTTATACATGAACATACATAGATTCATTGTCACATACTTTTCCATCGTGAGCTACCACAAGATCTTCTATATATTTCCCTGTGCTATACAGTATAATCTTATTTATCTATTCTATATATACCTGTCAGTATCTACAAATTTCAAAATCCCGGTCTGTCCCTTTCCACCTGCTGTCCCCCCTTGGCAACCACAAGTTTGTATTCTATGTCTATGAGTCTGTTTCTGTTTTGTACTTATGTTCATTTGTCCTTTTCTTTTCTTTTTTAGATTTCACATACAAGTGATCTCGTATGGTATTTTTCTTTCTCTCTCTGGCTTATTCCACTTAGAATGACATTCTCCACGGACATCCATGTTGCTGCAAATGGTGTTATGTTGTCATTTTTTATGGCTGAATAGTATTCCATTGTATAAGTATACCATATCTTCTTTATCCAGTCATCTGCTGATGGACATTTAGGCTGTCTCCATGTCAGGGCTATTGTAAATAGTGCTGCTATGAACATTGGGGTGCAGGTGTCAATTTGAAGTAGGGCTCCTTCTGGATATATGCCCAGGAGCAGGATCCCTGGGTCATATGGTAAGTCTATTCCTAGTCTTTTGAGGAATCTCCATACTGTTTTCCACAGTGGCTGCACGAAACTGCATTCCCACCAGCAGTGTAGGGTCCCCTTTTCTCCACAGCCTCTCCAGCATTTATCGTTTGTACACTTTTGAATGATGGCCATTCTGATTGGTGTGAGGTGATACCTCATTGTAGTTTTGATTTGCATTTCTCTGATAATTAGTGATATTGAGCATTTTTTCTTCTGCCTATTGATCATTTGTATGTCTTCCTTGGAGAATTGCTTGTTTAGGTCTTTTGCCCATTTTTGGATTGGGTTGTTTTCTTTTTCTAAGTTGTAATGAGCTGTTCATATATTCTGGAGATTAGGCCCTTGTCAGTCTCATGTTTTGCAAATATTTTCTCCCATTCCATAGGTTGTCTTTTTGTTTTGCTTATGGTTTCCTTTGCTGTGTGAAAGCTTGTAAGTTTAATCAGGTCCCATTTGTTTATTTTTGCTTTGTTTTTCTATTGCCTGGGTAGACTGCCCAAGGAGAATATTGCTGAGATTTGTGTTGGAGAATGTTTTGCCTATGTTTTCTTCTAAGAGGTTTATAGTGTCTTGTCTTATGTTTAACCCTTTAAGCTATATTGAGTTTATTTTTGTGTATGGTGTGAGAGAGTGTTCTAACATCACTGATGTTCATACAGCTGTCCAGTTTTCCCAACACCATTTGCTGAAGAGACTGTCTTTACTCCACTGTATGTTTTTGACTCATTTGTCAAAGATTAATTGATCAAAAGTTTGTGGATTTTTTCTGGCCTCTCTCTTCTGTTCCATTTATCCATATGTCTGGTTTTGTACCAATGTCATGCTGTTTTGATTACTGTAGCTCTACAACATTGTCTGAAGTCTGGGAGGGTTATTCCTACAGCTTTGTTCTTTTTCTTCAGTATTGCCTTGGCAATTCTGGGTCTTTTGTGATTCCATTTAAATTTTAGGATAATTTATTGTAGTTCTGTGAAAAGTGTCCTGGGTTAATATGGATGGCATTAAAACTGTAGATTGCTTTGTGTAGTATGGCCATCTTAACAATATTAATTCATCCAATCTAAGAACATGGGATATCTTTCCATTTCTTTAAGTCATATTTAATTTCCTTAGTCAGTGTTTTGTACTTCTCCACATATGGCTTTCACTTCCTGGGTCAGATTTATTGCTAAGTATTTTATTTTTTTGGATGCAATTTTAAAAGGGATTGTTTCCTTACTTTCCTTTTCTGATATGTCATTGTTAGTGTAAAGAAATGTCACTGATTTCTGTATGTTACTCTTGTATCCTGCTACTTTGCTGAATTCTTTTATCAGCTCTAATAGTTTTTGTGTGGAGCCTTGAGGATTTTCTCTATATAGTATCATGTCATCTGCATATAATGACAATTTTACCCATCTCTTCCAATTTGGATCCCGTTCATTCCTTTTTTTGTTGTTGTTGTTGTTCTTGATGTTGTTGTTGTTGTCATCTAATGCTATGACTAGGACTTCCACTGCTTACTATGTTGAGTAGAAGTGGTGAGAGAGGCCATCCTTGTCTTGTTCCAGATTTTAGCGGAAAGGCTTTCAGCTTTTCACTGAAGAGTATCATGCTGGCTGTAGGTTTGTCATAAATAGCTTGTATTATGTTGAGTTATGTTCCCTCTGTACGCACTTTGGTTAGATTTTTTATCATAAATGGGTGTTCAATTTTATCAAATGGTTTTTTTGCACCTACTGAGATGACCATGTGATTTTTGTCCTTTCTCTGTGGTGTATCACATTGATTGATTCATGTATGTTGAAATATCCATGTGTCCCGGGGATGCACCCAACTTGATCGTGGTGTATGACCTTTTTTATGTGTTGTTGGATTCTGTTTGCTAATGTTTTAGTTGAGGATTTCTGCATCTATGCAAATCAACGATACTGCCCTATAGCTTTCTTTCTACTTGGTGTCTTGGTCTGGCTTTGGTATCAGGGTGATGGTGGCTTCATAGAATGAGTTTGGAAGCATTTTCTCCTTTTCAATCTTTTGGAAGCATTTGAGAAGGATTGGAATGAGCTCTTCTTGGTATGTTTGGTAAAATTGCCCAGTGAAGCCGTCTGGTCCTGGACTTTTATTTGCAGGGAGGTTTTTTTTATTGTTGATTCTATTTCACTTCTAGTGATCGGTCTGTTCAAATGATCTATATCTTCTTGGTTCAGTTCTGGTGGACTGTTTGTTTCTAGAAACTTGTCCATTTCTTCTAAGTTGTCCAGTTTTTTTTTCTTTATTGCCATACAGGTGTTCATCTGGGATCCTTCTGGCTACACAAGGACTGTGTCAGGCAGATGGGCAGGAAGAATGATGAGAACATTGCTTCAAGGCTTATTGCCAGGCCACTAAGTCCTGAGTCAGCTAAGCAGAAGAGGAGAAATGAGGCTCCAACTCCTGGAGGTGTGTGGACAACTTGGGGGAGGCTGACTTGGGTCCTTGGACAGAAGGGAGCAGTTTCAGGTGGGGTTGGGAGCTAGGAAGGTGGGGAGTGAGTTGGGCCCCTTCAGACAGGGGAGAGCAGGGCCATGAGGGCAGGTGAGGAAGGTGCTAGGAGTCAACTCTAGGAGCAGAGGTCTGTGGACTGCCAGCCTGAACCCCAGCTCTCAGCCTGGCCTCGGGCCTCCGCTGTCTGTTCCCACGCCGTCTCCCAGACCCCTTGCATTCAAGAGCCCTCTGTGCTGCAGGGTGGAGCCCTCTTCCTCACGGGCCGGGTCACGCACTCCAGTCCAGCTCAGTGGTCCTGCACCCTGGGAAGCTCCCTCTACCTCCATAGCAAGTTGTTCCTACTTTCGCTAAACACCAGGGGTAATGTTTCTTTACTGTGAGAAAGCTGTCACTCCTCTGCACTGTAGTCACCTGGAAAAATGTCCAACTTCCTGTTATGGGCTGAATTGTGTCCCCCCAAATTCATATTCTGAAGTCCTAACCCCCAGTACTTCAGAATGTGACTTTATTTGTAGTAGATAAACTGAGTTAAAATGAGGTCGCTTGGGTGGGCCCTAATCCATTATGACTGGTGTCCTTATAAAAGGGGGAAATTTGGACACAGAAATACACAGAGGGAAAATGATGTGAGGACACAGGGAGACGATGACCTATAAGCCAAGCAGAGAGGCCTCATGGGGAATCATCCATGCCTGCACCCTAATCTCAGACTTCTGTGCTCCATCTGGAACTATGAGATGGTAAATTCCTGTTGTTTAAGCCACATTGCCTGTGGTATTTGTTGTAGCGGCTGGAGCTGACTGATACACTTCCTCTGAAAACCTGTGCACTCCCATGGCAGGGGTGGAGTCTGCAAATGAACACATCCTTCTCCCTCCCCAGCTGGACTCCTTCAGTGTCCTCACCCCTGTCTTCCTCCTGGGACAGTCTCTCTGCCAGGTCCTGTTTCTTTGTCCAGGGAGCCAGACAACAGACCTCAAGGGAAGGGGTGAGTGCTGAAGGTCAGGAGGGGGCAGCAGGGCCCAAAGACAGGAGCAGGATGAGTCTTTCATTTGTTTTTATTTGACTTTTCAGGCTTGGTTTGGGGAGTGGCAGCTGTTGGACTGGAAAGCCAAGAAGGAACCTCTGAAAGCTGATGGGGCTGGGGGAGGGGAGGGGTGGAAAATTCCAGCAAGGAGACTGGGGTCTGAGACACAGGGAAGGAGCAGAGGGGCTTGGCAGGTCACCACAGGGCCTGCCGTGGGTCCTGGAGCAGAAACAGCAGCAGGGGCCAAGGCTGTGGGGACACAAAGCCTGTGCCAGGCCCCGGTGAGCCAGCAGCTTGCAGAGGCTGGTGTGGAAACTGGGTCTGAGGAGGCGCAGACATGGCATTACGGAGCGGTGTGAGCCTCTGGATCTCATCCATCCAGTCAATGAAGTAGGAGACATTGGTGAAGACGCTGGGGTAGATGGGATGTCGGCAGTCCAAGCCCCAGCTGGCCAGCCCCACCAGAACCCAGGCATCGGTGAGGTTGCAGACAAGGGGTCCCCCGGAATCACCCTAGGAAAGAGAGGGGAGTCAGTGTGGGCGGCTGGGCCAGCGCTGAGAAGACCAGGGAGCAAGGCTGGGCTCATGAGTGTCTAGCATCCAGACTCACTCAGGTGGACCTCTTTGAAAGTCCAAACACCAGTGTCCCCCTGCAGCCACAGTCATGCAGGCAGGCGCTGGCATCACCCTTCAGGAAGCTCTGACTGACCCCCAGGATGGCTGTGGATTGAAATCTACAACACATGGACACTTGTGCCCAGGGAGGCCCCGGTGGTCCAGGAGAAGGCACTGTCCAGGCCAAGAAGGGACAGCTGCCCCAACAGGGCCCAGGAGGACTGGTCTGTGAGTGGAGCCTGGTCAGGCCAAGCTGCTTCAGACCTCAGTTCTTGCAAAACCCTGAGCTGCGGCAGCACATCCCCACCTGGGTCCTCCCCCTTTTTCATTCATTTAGGCCTTTGGTTTTCTCTCAACCCCTTGGATGAGCATCCTCAGAAAATGTTCATACCCAGGCCTGGCAGGGGAAGCCTACATTGCTCAGGGAGCGGGAGGGGGTCCCCAGAAAGCTGCTGGGAATCACTGGAGTCCTGAAATACTGTCAGGGCAGGACCATCTGATTGAAAATCCTCTCACTTCGTCAGCCAAAGGGAGGGTCTCATCCTTGGGCGTGGGGGGAGTGGAGCGGGGCCACAGCCATGCCTGCCGCTCTTCCGCTCACCTGTCCACACGCACGTCAAGCATCCAGGGCAGCCTCCGCCCTCGGGCACAGGGGTGAAATGACACTGCTCCTCCCCCATGGTGTTTTGTCGATAAGCCAGCTAGCCTGCCGTGGTCAGATGTGATGTGTGGAAACAAGCCATGAAAAGAACAGGACAGGAAGGGTGGAGGCACAAAGGCTTCCTGAGCTGAGACTCTAAACAGGAAACAACCTAACCTTCTGATGCAGGAGCAGAGGGAGCAGTAAGTGCAGGCGAGGAGAAGAGGGATGGGCCAGATGCAAGACGCGGGGAGCGGGCTGTGGGGCTGGGAGGGCGAATGAGCTCTAGTCTGACTGCTCACTTTGATGTTTTAGGTGAAATAAGCAGCAAGACCTCTAGCTGAGAGGGAGGGTGGGGGAAGCGGTGGCTTGAAGGAGAGAGAGGGGTACGTGGTGTGGCCAGCTGAAAATAACCCTCAGAGATGCCCATCCTCATCCCTGGAACCTGTGTTTATGTCACCTTATGTGGCAAAAGGGACTCTGCAGATGTGGTGGAGTTGGGGATCTTGAAGTAGGAAGCTCATCTTGGATTACCTGGGTGGGCCTAAGGTAGTCACAAGGGCCCTCATGGGTAAGGAGGGAGGTGGGAGGCCAGAGTCACATGAGGAGATGCGATGATAGAAGTAGAGTTTGGAGCGATGTGCTTTGAGGATGGAGGAAGGGGCCATGAGCCAAGGAATGCAGGCAGCCCCTAAAAAGCCAGAAGAAGAAAGGGCACATTCTCCCCTAGAGCCTCCAGAAGGAACGTGCCTGGCCAGCACCTATGTTTTAGACCTTTGACCATCAGAAACCTAAGAATAAATTTCTGTAATTTTAGCCACCCAGTTTGAGGTGGTTTGTCTCAGCAGCCCCAAGAGGGTCATACATGGGGCTCCTTGGACATAGGGAATGTGCCATCATCCTCTCAGCTCCTCCCCTCTGTGGTCCCTGCCTGGAGATCCCTCGGCCCTCCCCACAGTGTTCCCACTCCTAGTTGCTCAAGGCCAGGGGAAGGCCTGGTCCTTGTCCACTCCAGGCCTCAAGGGATTCACGCAGATGAGCCATGTGGTTGCCAATATCATGATGGATTCTGGACCAATCTAGAGGAGATGAGAAGGGCTCCATTGGCCCCTGGCCCCTGGGGAGCTCTCAGAAGGCAGAGGGAACCCCAACACTAATATTTCCCATGCGAAGTGAGCTGTGGTTTGCACTGCTGTAGAGACACAGCCAACTGTGTGTGTGTGTTTGTGTGTGCATGGACACACTTGCACGTGTGTGTTGAGTGGGGCCAGGAAGTGAAATCCACCTTGAGTGAGAGGAAGGTCTAAGAAAGGCCCAGAAAAGGTACAATTAAGATAGAGGGGGGCAGACCAGGCCAGGAGAATGAAAGCCAGCACTTGTCAAGCACCTACTGAGTGCCAGGCACAGTACTCAAATTGTTATAGGAACCTTATTAAGTGGAGGCTGTTAGCGACCCCATTTCATGGGTGATGAAACTGAGGTGAGGCCACAATTCCAGTAAACAACAGATTAATGCCTGGAACCAGGTCTGTCCTGCCCCACAGTCTGAGTGCTGAGTGCCCCTGTGGCCGTTCTCTCCTCAGACCTGTTTCTGGGGGCCCTGTGCAGGGGGAGGGACACTTTGGGGGAAAGAAGAGAGCCCCGGGTTGGAGGGTGGGGGCCAGAGCAGGCGACGTGGCAGATGAATCTAGAAGGAATCTCTCAGATGGGCTTGGGTGATTGAAAGGCTGAGGGAGGCAGGAGGGGGTCATCTGCTGGGACTCCTAGGTGTCCAGCTCAGTGGTGTCCTCAAGCTAGGGGGCAGGGGGACTAGAGGTCAAGGGCCACTGCGTATGTCCAGAGGCAAGCAAAGGGCTCCAGCCCTGCACTCCATGGGCATGACATCTGCAGGGGAAGGCAGGTGGAGGACAAGGCTGGAAGTGGGGTCCAGGGTGACAGCCAGATGGGGACTTGGGAGGATGAGGGCTGAGCCCTTTGTTTCACCTCTGGGTGCAGCTGACTCTGTGAGAAGGACGGGCCAGGCCAGACAGTCAGAAAGTCCACACCATTGGTTAGGGCCTGAGACTCGGGAAACCTGGGCCCACCTCCTACCAAGGGGGCAGGTGGCCAAGCTTCCCCCCTCGGGCTCAGCAGCTCACTGGGCCATCATGGAACCTGCCATCAGCGAGGCCCTCCCACAGGCCAGGCACACCCCGTCCCTCCCATGCGGGTCTCCTGGGGCACCACAGCGTATCACCCCAAACTGAGTGACTCTGCAAACAACAGAAATGTGTCCTCTCACGGTTCTGGAAGCCAGAAGTCTGACACCGAGCGTCTCTGTGTCTCTCTCTCTTCCTATAAGAACACAAGTCATTGGGTTCAGGACCCACTGCAAATTCAGAGTGGTGTCATCTCGAGATTCTTATCTAGTCACATCTGCAAAGCCTCTATTTCCAATTAAGGTCATATTCTGAGATTCCAAGTGGATGCAAATTTAGGGGACACTATCCAGCCACTGCACCAGCCTTTCCACAACCCCGTGAAGGAGGCCTCAGAGTCCCACACTGCGAATGAGGACACAGGCTCCGGGGGTGAAAAGACCGCCGGAGGTCACAGGGCAGGGACACGTGGCAGGGCAGCGTCTCTAACTCCAGAGCCCAACACTCTCCCCTCCACCCCACGGTGCCATCTGTGCGAAAGATGTGATGCCGGCGTGGGAGGCTGGGCCCTGCGGGGAGGCAGTGGGCTTGCAGTCAGGTTGTACTGCCTTATTTTAGGGCACCACTTTCCCTCTCCGGGCCTGTCTGCCCGCTTACAACACGGGGCACAACAAAGAGCAGAAAGATATCTTCACACTCCAACAGCGGACTCATGTCTGGAATATAGAAAAATACACCAAGAGCCCCTCAAGGAAAAGACAGACAACCCAAGAGGAAGATGAGAGGGGAGAGAACTAGAAGGGCAGCTTTACAGAAGAAGAGATCCAATGACAATAAGCATATGAAAATATATTTAATGAAAATGAAGATTAAAACCACGATAAGATCAAAATGAGAAAAGATGGAAAGTGCCAAGTGTCGGTGAGGACACAGAGCCTGACCCGCTGCTGGAACGGGGGGGTGTGGTGGGCACTTTGGAGGCGTCTGGTAGCATCTGCCAGAGCTGAACCCACACATACCTTTCAATCCAACAGTTCTCCTCATGGGCTTGTATGAAATGGAATATGAAACATTTGGAAGCGAAATGAAATGGACAGCTTGGAAACTGCTAGAATACCCATCAGAAGCAGAACTGACCACAGAATTCAGTGCCTCCAGCAGAGTCCTGGAAGGCGACAAGAATGAACAAACTAACTACAGGCAGCAGCAGCAGGGACGCAGCTCACACACAGAATGTGAAGCCACGAAAGACTGACAACTGGAAATAAATTCTACTTACAGAAAACCCATAATCTAATCTGAGGGGTTGCAAGTGAAGGTGGCAGTTTCCCCTGAGTGCTGGTGGTGGGAAAGGGACACGAGTGGGGCCCCGGGGTGTTGGTCACATGTTGCATCACTGTGAAGATTCATCCACTACACACCTATGGCAACACTATGAATATACTTTTTTGTAAGTATGTTACACCTCAATCAAAACTGGAAAATATGCCTCAAAAACAGACGCTGTCTGAGGTCCTGCCAGTAACGCTCTCAGGGACAATGGGCTTAGGAAGGGGCAGCCGGGGGGACGCTGCCAAGGGCTGGAGCCCGGGAAGACACGGAGAGGGAGGAAGCAGGACGTCCCGGGGGGTCTCCACAAGGAGAGCAGAGGCAACACCACTCCCCCCCTCAGGGAAACTGAGGCCCTGAGAACACACAAGGGAGGAACAGAAATGGCCTCACTCACGCGGCAGATGGCTTTTTCTGTCGAGAAGTCCCCAGCACACAGCATCTCCTCGTGCACAGAGTAGTTCCTGCCTTGGCCAACTCTTTGTTCATATAACATATTGCAGAACTTGTTCTCAACGAGGCCCCCCTTTCCCTCCTGGAGACGGAAGGGCTCGAGCAGAGGCCCTGCGAGGACGAGGAGGAGTTCAGTGAAGTGCGCTGCAGCTCAGCTCCGGGCTGCTCCGCGCTCCCCGCTCCTCCGCCCTGCTCGCCCCTGCGCCCCGAGCCCGGGGTTGTCTCGGCACAGCTGGGCCTGCAGCACTGTTCCAGTCCTACCTCTGCCTAAGAAGCCCCCTCCTGTTTGCTGAACTCCTCCAAACTCATCCTATTCCCTCCACCTCTCTCATGGTAACAGACCACACCTCTTCTATTCCGCAAATCCCACCAACACATACCCTTCACGGGTGTTCAGCAACCATCCAGCAGCCTGCCTGCCCTTTCACAAACCATCCCATCCGTTCTCCGTTTGTCTATCACTAACCTTTCCTTCCACCCACCAATCCTCCCTCCATCTACCTAGCTCTCCTTTTGTCCCGTTCACCCACTCACCCTTCCATCCATTTGCCCATCCACCCATCTCTTGACCCATCTCTCCATTCCCCCCTCCACCTACTGATGTGTCCACTCACTCCATCCGTCTGCCCACCATCCTCTCACCTACGCACCCCCCATCTTCCCTTCCCCTCACTCATCCTCCTCCCTCCCCCTCCCCAATCCATCCTCCCATCTACTCACTCACTTATTCATTTGTCCTTGTGTTTAGTGTCTTTTAGACACTAGTGATACAGGGGAACATACTCAGTTGGGGGATACAGGGAAGTGAAGTGAATAGTAGAATGATTTTAGATCTAGTAAGTGATGTAAAGGCAACAGGGAGCTGTGGTGGTAGGGGTTGTCTATTTTTGCTCATGTGATCCAGTAAAACTCCTCAGAGGAGGAGCCGAGTTGTTCATGTAAAGGAATGAGTCCTGCCAAGATGAGCAAGTCGTGCCCAGGAGAGCAGGGAGAGCAATCGGGGCCGGGAGCCCAGCCACGGTGACGCCCTGATGGAGTGGCTGCAGCACATTCACAGCAGGAAGGAGGCCTGCAGCTGGGCAGTCACGAGTGCACGGGACGCAGCAGGAGATAAGCACAGAGGGATGGAGGCCGTTATGCAGAGCCGAGGTAGGGCGTCTGGACCTTTTTCGAAGCATAAGTGAGAAGGCACTGAGGGTAGTGAGCAGGGGACTGACACGACCCCTGCTCTGAAGCAAACATTCAGCTGGTGGGGACTAAAGCAGAGCCCACAGGGTGGAGCTGGAGACCGGTCTGGAGGTGCAGGCAAGAATGACGGTCTCTAGGACCTGGGGGCAGCAGCAGAGCACCTGCTAGGGCCAGGCCCTGGGCACAGGTTGGGACATTAAACCAGCAAGACAGGGTCCCTGCCCTCAAGGGGAAGCAGTCTCTGTGTGTGTATTTGTGGGTGTGAGCGTGGTGTGTTGTGTTGGTGTATTTCTGTTTGTGTGTGTGTGCGCGCGTGTGTATGGTGTGGGAATACTGGGGATCTGGTTGTCCTATGACAGGGAGAGTTACTGAAACACTAGCAGGTGCATCCTACCCAGTGAAGACAGGGTCCATCCAAAATGCCTGCAGCACCTCTGCCGAGAAACACCGTACCAAATAATTACAAATATATGTGCTTTTTCCACTTAATTTTGCACTGTAAGCATTTCCCAAACCATGAACATTCCTTTCTTTAATAAAGACTCTTGCTTATAAGTCTTTGCCTACACTTCTCCTTTTTCAATCCTAAAAAAACACCTTTTTCCTGCATTATTCAGTTCACTGAATAAGCCTACAAAGTAGATAGTTGACCTGTGTTGGAAGAACAGCACAGCGAGCTTCAGAGAGGTCAAACACTCTCAGGTCATAATTATTCTAACTTTATCCTGCAGGCTCAGAGGTCAGAGGTCAGAGTTCATAAATGTGTTTCCTCTCCAGTTTTCCCAAGTGCCTCCTATGGCAATGGGAAATAGGAGTGTTTGTCAGTGGCTTGGAATGGTCCAGGCCCCAACCATGACTTCTGAGTTGAATCAAGTCATCTGACATCCATGGTTGATTAAAATCTTGGAGTCAAGCCTTGGAAAGACTCCAAGAACACAATCCTTGAGTCCAAAAGTCAGATTCCCAGACTTGCGGAGATCTGGACTCAGGGAGCACTGAAGCTTTAGGATCACACACTTTCAGAACTAGAACTAGACTAGTCCGGTCCTCTGGAAATGAGGCACGGCAAGCCAAGGTCCAGCGGCCACTTTGCCTGGGGACCCCTCTGTCCTCCTCCCCTCCCTGCCCCTCCTCCCCGCCCTCATCTGCCCCCTGGTCTCTCCCATGCCCCCTTACGTTCCTCACTGAGCATGCCCCAGCCCGTTATCCAGCAGGACGAGTTACTGGGCAGCTGCATGCAAGGAGCTGGGAGGCAGGCGGGGATGATGTAGGAGGTGAAGTTCACAGGAAAGAGCAGCTGCAACATGGCTATGTCATTCCCAAAAGGGTGAAACTTATCAAAGTCTGGGTACACGATAATCTGGCTCACGGGTATCTTCTGGGTGTGCCTGGTGTGCTGGTACAGCTGGGTGTTTCCTAACAAGACCCGGTAGTTCTCCAGGAATTGAGATTTTCTGGAGGAGGAAGGGCGCATGGTCACCATCATGTCTGAATGTGAGCCAGCTCTCTTTCCCTGCATCCTCATCTAACTGCCCACCCCTCTACCCACCAGTATGCCACGTGGCTTTAGTCTCCCCATTTCTAATGGTCAGGAGCCCTTCTTTCTTGAGGCTAATTGATACTCTACTTACAACGTCAGCATATGGCTTCTCCATCACACCCATGAATTGGAGGAGCATTGAATCCTAGTGCTGGATGGTGGGGTGGGGGGCCATCAAATGAAGGCCTTGTGATTGTACACAGGAGGAGTTCTGGTTCAGTCCCAGCTCTAACTTCTCCCTTCCCAAGGCTCCCTACAGCCCACCTTCTGCCCCCACACTTTTCTCAACCCTCTTTTCTTTAAACATCTTCCTGCCCAAGGGCTGCTTGTCCACTTAGTTATAAGCGCTCACAAAAGATTGTTAAATGAGCAAATGAGCACAGGGAATGGAAACTTGCCTTGTTCCCTGAGTACGGGTGTTAAAACTTCCCTGACCTTGCATGCATGGCTCATCCACCCGGACACCCTCCCCCTGCCCCTCTCCTGCAAGCCCCTCCCTCTCCACACCCAATGGAGCACAGAGCTTCTCCTGACCTGCCCCCCCACCATGTGATCTGCTTTTCTCACCCATGTTGGGCTTTCTCTTCTGACAAGACGGAGACACAGTGAGGTGGGGTCTTACCACCCCAATGCCACAGAGGGGCGTGCATACAGCGTGGCACAGAGTAGGTGCTGACAGGACTCTGGGTTCTCAAAGCTCCAGCTCCTGGCCCTGGGCTGTGATGCCCCTGCTCCCTGCAGACCCCTCCTCATGCGTTCAGAAGCTAGGCACTGGGCCAGGCCCAGGAAGGGCAGTGAGTTAGGCTCCTCCACAGTCATGTCATTCTCCTAGGGAGCCCCATCTCCCACCTAAGCAGCCTGGCAACAGGGGTCCACCCACTCACACCAGTGACCACAGCTCCTCCTGGGAACTCAGTTTTGCACAAGCAAGCAGAATGGCCCAGAACAGTTCCAGTTTCTGCCTAGAGTCTGACACCCAGGAATGTGGGGACACTGAGAAGAAGCTGTGGTCTGAGGTTGGTCTACACCACATGGCAGCCAGGACCAACACTTCCACTCTCCTGGGGCACATCTGTGTTAGGGGACAGGCACAAGGGCTGAGGACAGAGCATGAGGAGGATCAGACAGGTGAGCGAGGAGGACAGTCCAGGTGGAGGGTACGCAGGTCAAAGGCAAGGATGATGTGGGTTTGAAGGCCACAGACCACCCCAGAGAAAAGCCCAGAGGACTGTTTTGGGATGCCCATCACCCCTTTTCTCCCCTTCCCCTGCACCCCTCTCCCCAGCACCCAAGGAAGGAGGACTCACTTGAGAAAGCAGTGGGCAGCAGAAACCAGCCAGCGGGAGTTGATGAGGGTGGCTCCACAGACATGCGACCCCTGGTACAGCAGGCTGGCTTGCCATGGCCACTGGCCCACCACCGTGTTCTGGCTGC
Source organism: Camelus ferus (assembly GCF_009834535.1). Taxonomy (NCBI): domain Eukaryota; kingdom Metazoa; phylum Chordata; class Mammalia; order Artiodactyla; family Camelidae; genus Camelus; species Camelus ferus. Next base: position 220,161 of record NC_045721.1, on the reverse strand, counting down.
CGTAGACCTTCCCTATCACCTTGGGTTTCCCACACACAGTGGAGACGCCCCTGCCTCCTATGACAGAGACACTGCTAGTGCCCCAGGTGCCACTACCAGGGAAGCCCCGTCCACTTCAGAGATGGAAAAACCAAGGCCAAGTGTCCAGAGGCCTACCAAAATGACAGGGTGCCAAGAATTGGACAGCAGAGCACAACTGAGCAAGCCCCGTGGGGATGAGACCTCAGTGGTCTGGTGGGCGGGAGGGGGACCAAGGGCACCCACAGCAGGTGACAGCAGCATCTCCAGGGTGATGGACATCCCTGAGTGAGCCTGCCAAGGGCTGGGCCATCACAGCCATTACCTCCCTCACTTAGCACTCCTCAGTGCCTGCTCTGCAGAGCCAAGAACTGCAGGCCTCAGAAGCTGCCAATATTACTTGCCCAAGATCATGGTTGCTAAGGGCTTGTGCCCCCTCCACGTCATCCTAGTATCTCAGGGAAATAGGCTCACAGTCAGAGATCTGTAGTGCTGTGTGACCTGAGGAAAGTCACTCCCCCTCTCTGACTCAGGATCCTCCATTTCTAAAGAGGGAGTGGGCTAATGAAGACAGCCCTGGCTCTAGGACCCACACTTGGGAGGGCAGGGGCGTGCCCTGGCCCCCTGAGAGTGGGCCTCCCGGCCTAGGGCCTGTGCTCCCAGGGCCTCAGGGAGGGAAATGAGACTCCTGGGCCCCAGACTAAGGGCCACTTATTCAGCAGTTCCGGTGCTTCCCTCCAGCCAGCCTCCCAGCCTCGGGGCCAGACCCTGCTACCTGCCCAGTCCACAGCCCCACAAAGGTCCTGGGGTGGTTCCCACCCAGAGGCCCCACAGTGGGGGCCTGTGACCCACCTGTGTTGAGGTGGTCTCTGGGCTGCCTGGCTGGAGGGAAGGGCGAGAGAAGATGAGGCCCCCAGGCCCTGGTTACAGCTGCGCCCCCCTGAGGCCCTCCTGTGTAACCAGCCCCAGACACACACTGAGGCCCCAATGCACCTGTGGCTCCTGGAGCCAGCCGCTGTGCGTCAGGGGTCAGAGGGCCGCCCTCCACCGGACCCCCAGCGCCTGGGGCCCGGCCAGGTGCCGCCGAGGCACTGGCGGAGGACCCCCGCAGCTCCGGGGTGGCCGCTGGCGGCAGCAGCAGCAGCAGCCAGAGGAAGGCCACAGGCCGGCCTCAGCCTTCGGGGAGCCATGCCCCCGTGCCCATTGTCAAGGTTGCTGACCCCCAGCAGGCCCCGCCTGACCCTGGCCTGACCCAGCCTTGAGCCTGGCCCCTGAGCCTTGGCCCTGACCCTGCCTGGGCCCATCCCCGATCCCACTCTGCCCTTATTAACTTTAAACAGCTCTACTGAGGTAAGATTTATATACCATGAATTTCACCTATTACAAAGGACAATTCACTGATTTTCAGTACATTTTTATTTCTTTATTTTTATTTAAATACACTTTTTATTTTAGAATAGTTTTAGATACATGAAAAAGTTGCAAAGAGTTCCCACATCCCTCTCACCCAGTTTCCCCTAATGTTAAGATCTTATATTACTACGGCCCATTGGTGAGCCAATAGTGACACATTAATATTAACCGAAGTCCATTCTTTCTTTTTCATTTTTTAAGGTTTGAAGTGTACATTGATGGAGCAATCAACAGCTTCACAGATAAACAAAAACTAAAATATTTCAGCACCACCAAACCAGCTTTACAACAAATGTTAAAGGACCTTCTCTAGTCATCAAGCCATAAAAAAAGGGAACAAAAAGAAGAAAGAGTGAAAAACAAGACCTACAAAAGATAGCTTTGGCTGCTTGGGATCTTTTGTGGCTCCTTATGTATTTTGGAATTGTTTGTTCTAGTTCTGTGAGGAATGTCGTGAGTATTTTGATGCGGGTTGCTTTGGATCTGTGGGTTGCTTTGGGTAGTGTGGCCATTATGATAGTGCTGATTCTTCCAATCCAAAAGCACAAGAAATCTTTCCATTTCTTTGTGTCATCTTGGTTTTTGGAGTATAGGTAACCTCCTTGGTTAAGTTTATTTCTAGGTATTTTGTTGTTTTCGATGTAATGGAAATGTTTATGCCAGTTTTAAAATTCTGGTTTTTGAAGTGAAAAAAAAATGTGAAAGAAGGGCTGCAAATGGCAAAATATCCTTCTTTCTTATGGGTGAGTTGTATTCCACTACATATATGTATGCTGCATCTTCATTATCTGTTCAACTATTGATATGCACTTAGGATGTGTCCATATCCTGGCAATTATAAATAATGTTGCTATTAATAACAGGGTGTATGTATATTTTTGAATTAATTCTTATTTTGTGGTTGGCTTTATTCCTTTGATAACTATGTAAGCTTAAAAAGTGAAAGCTCTAAACGTTCTTAGAAACAATGAACAGTACATATATGTAAATTTAAAAATATATGTGCAGTAAAAAAAAAAAGAAATGAGCTATCAAGTCATGAAAGACATGGAAGAAACTTTAAAGACGTATTACTGAATGAAAGAAGCCAGTCTGAAAAGGCTACAAACTGTACAATTCTGACCAAATGATGTTCTGGAAAAGCCACAGCTACAGAAACAATAAAAAGATCGTGGTTTTCAGGGGTTTGAGGAGGAGGAGGAGGAAGGAATGAATAGATGGAGCACAAGGGATTTTTAGGACAATGAAATTATTCTGTATGATATTGTAGTGGTGGCTAAATGTCATTATGCATTTGTCAAAACCCATAGAATGTACAACATCAAGAGTGAACCCTAGTGTAAACTATGGACTTTGGTTGATAATAATGTGCCTATGTTGGTTCATCAATTTTACCAAATATGCCACACTGATGAGAGATGCTGAGGGTAGGGGAGTATATATATATATATATAGAGAGAGAGAGAGAGAGAGAGAGGGGAGGACTATGTGAGAACTCTGTATTTTCTGCTCAATTCTGCTGTGAACCTAAAACTGCTCTAAAATAATATATTAATAAAAATTTTAAAAAGCTTAAGGGGTACAGCATAATGGGTTGACTTACATACATCATGAAATGATCATCACGATAAATTTAATGAACATCCATCAACATCCATCAATTAGATACAAAATTAAAGAAAGGGAAGAATTTTTTCCTTGTGATGAGAACTCGTAGGATTCACTCTGACAACTTTCATATGTAACATACAGTAGTATTAATGATATTTATCACGTTGTATGTTACATCTATTAATACTTACTTATCTTATAACTGGGAGTGTGTAGCTTTGACTGCCATCATCCAGTTCCCTGTCCCCCCAGCCCCTGCCTCTGGTAACCACAAATCTAATCCCTTTTTCTATGTATTTGTTTTTGAAGTATAATTGACCTACAATGCTACGTTAGTTCCTGTTACACAGCAGAGTGATCTGGTATTTCTGTACATTTCAAAATGGTAACTGCAATTATCATGTGTCACCACACAAATATATCACATAGTGATTGACTATACTCTGCACACTGTACATTTCATACTCATTTGTTTTGCAACTGGAAGTTTGTACCTCTTAATTCTTCCTCACCTGTTCCTTTCCTCCTCCCAAAACTCTCACTTCTGGCAACCATGTGTTTGTTCCCTGTATCTTTAACTCTGTTTCTGTTTTGTTATGTTTGTTCATTTGTTTTATTTTTTAGATTCCGCAAATATGTGTAATCACACAGTACGTCTTTTCTGTCTTATTTCACTTAGCATAATATCCTCTAGGTCTAGTCATGGTGTCGCAAACTACAAGATTTTATTCTTTACCAGATATGTGATTTGCAGTATTTTCTCCAAGTCTGTGGCTTGTCTCTTTCATTCTTTTAACAGGGGATTTTGAAGAGCAAGAGTTTTTAATTTTGATCTAGTCTAATTTGCCATTTTTTTCTTGTATACATCATACTTTTGATGTTATAGTAAGAGGTTATGAAGATTTTCTCCTATGTTTCCTTTGAGAAATGTTAAAAGTTGTTTTTTACATTTGGATCTATGATCAAGTTTTAGTTCATTTTTGTCTCTGATGTAAGTTTCTATTTCTTTGGGGTGTTTGTGTGTGTGTGTGTGTGTGTGTGTGTGTGTGTGTGTGTTGTTGTTGCTTTTCTTGTGGGTGTCCATTTACTCCAGTACCTTTTCTTGATTAAAAAAAAAAAAAGCCAAAAAACAAGGTTAGTCTTCTTCCCATTGAGCTGTCTTGGGACCGTTGTGAAAAACAAATTCATCATAAAAAGTAAGGTTCTATTTCTGGATTTTAATTCTTTGCCATTGAACTGTGTTCCTATCCTTTTCCAAGAAGCCCAATGTCTAGGTTAATATGTGTTACAGTAAAATTTGAAATCAGGTAGTGAAAGTTCTCCAGCTTTATTCTTTTGCCAAACTGTTTAGACTATTATGCATCCTTTGCATTTCCATATGAATTTTAGGATCGGTGGTCAGTTTCTACCCAAAAGAAGTCAGCTAGTTTTATACGGACTGCACTGAACTTTTAGATCAGTTTGAGGAAAGTTGCCTTCTTGATAATATGAAATCTCCTCATCCATGAAAATCTATTTCTCCATTTATTTAGATCTCTAATTTCTCTTAGCAATATTTTGTAGTTTTTGGTATATAGATCTTGCACATCTTTATTCAATTTATTTCTAAGTATTTTATTCTTTCCTAAGCTATTGTGAATGAAATTATTTTGTTAATTTCCTTTTCATTTTTTATACCTAGTATATAGAAATGCAATTGATTTTCTTAAGAAATACTGCTTCTTATTACCTTCCTAAACTTGTTTATTAGTTCTAGTCTGTTTTGCTATCTGCCTCACACAGGCTTTTATTCATATTTGTATACCCATGTCCAGTTTTCTATCAATATGTACTGAATAAAGGAGACACTTTGCAAGAGTTAAGGTCTGAGCAAATTCTGGATATTGCTGAATTTCAAACAGAAGGGATTGCCTTTGCAGACTTTTAACCAATTGAGTAATAATTCTTTCAGAGCTGGAAAAATGTCCCCCAACCCACTAGAAATACAAATTCTGAGGCTACAAGGAGTCGCCTATGGATATATTAAAAGGAAAATACCTAGATGATGTTCATCATGGTCTTCACACGTAATCACAAGAAAACTAGCAACAGATTAAGAGGCCAACATCGAAAGTATGACTTTAAAACTATTGTACACCCAAAAATGAACTCATCGACCTTTAACAACCATTAATGTATAAGAATGTTTATGATATAGTGTTAACTGGAAAAGAAATTCAACAGTTCAAAAATATAGATAAAACTTTGGAAAGATAGTCCTAAAAGTATTGAAAGTGATTGTTGTTGGTGTGTATTTCCTAATTCTTTTCTGTTTGTATTTTTTATTTTTCTAAAATGAACTTGGGTATTATCATATTGAGAAGACAATGTTAAAAAAGTTATTTCACCAAAAAAACTTGTGTGGAAGGGTAATCAGTACTATCTAGGGTAGTTGCAGACATATAGACACTCAGCAAATACTTAAGAATATTTATTCAGCATTGACATTGTTAAGTAGAAAGAATATAACACTTAAGTAATATTCAGAATATTTCTTCACTCTGTAATGATAGGTAAATAAATTGGGTTCTGGTTTGGAAACCCTAAAAATATATTGAATATATAAATGGATGAATCTTAAGTCTGATAACAGTTTAGGGAAAACAGTAAGTAGCAAGAAAAACAATAAATAAAATTGCCTCCAAAATGGCAACTCTCTTTTTTAACATACGTATTAATACTGTGAATGAGTCTGTCTTATGAGCGTGTGAAAGCTGCATGAGAATCTTGTAGGGAAAATTATAGAGGAAAGACACTTAGAGGAAAGGAGGGAGAGGAAGCAGAATGTCTGAATCCACTAATCCAACAGCAGGGACAGAGAAACAGATTTTGAGCAAGATCTAGAGGAGAGACAAGCTACAGAAAAGACAGGCTGCCTGGAAACTGAGCTGTGGGGACATTAGCTGGGTTAGGCAGGGAGCAGTGCTTAAATGATGGCCAAATGACAAAGGCCTGTTCTTCAAATACTAACAGGCTAAAATGAGCAGCTAGTTCTGCAATTGACGGCATAATGTAGGGTTAATGTACTGGTAAGGGAGTAAGTTGGAGACTCAGGCAAGCCTCGTGCAGGCTCAAGAACTTATTAGTCGTGTGAATGCAGGCAAGTTATCTAACTTCTTTGAAATCGGTTTTCTCATCTTTCTGTTATAATCTCAATTTTATATTTGTGTAATGTTCTTATAATGGTGTCATAAGAATTAAATGAGATAGTGCATGTAGGGTGTTTAATACAGTGCCTGACATATAGTGAGCTCTGCGTTCATGTGTTAGGTATTCTAATCTGGAAGAACATGAACCTAAGGGTCAGAGCCTCATTGGAGAAAGGGCAATCTAATGGCTTTTTAATAAGGAGGAGGACAAGGGGAGCAGAGTCAAGAACACACTAGAAGGAATTACCACTTTAACCATGTTCCCAGATACACAATGCTACAATGTAAAACCGTGTTAGTGTTATCGCTCAAATATGCCAATACATACCGTTTATACCTAAAATTCCCTCTCTTGGATTTGGCGTGCTAGAACAGGACATGCTATGCTGAATAGAGTGGAGAAAAGAGATGCTGCCAGAGGACAAAATATGCCAAAGAGACAGGACTCTCTCAACATTTGGGCCTTGAATGGGGGAAAGGGTTGGGAAGGGATAAATTGGGAGTTCAAGATTTGCATTTGCAGATACTAATATATATAAATTAGATAAACAACAAGTTTATACTGTATAGGCACAGGAAAGTATATTCACTATCTTGCAGTCACTTATGGTGACAAAGAATATGAAAACAAATATACGTATGTTCATTATGACTGAAGCATTGTGCTGTACACCAGAAATTGACACAACATTGTAAACTGACTACGCTTCAGTTTAAAAAAATTTATATATATCCACAAAAAATGAAAAGACATTTCACTGAAGAAGTTATACAGAAGGCAAATTAGCACATCAAAAGATGTTCAAAAGCATTAGCCCTTAGAGAAATACAGGTCAAAACTATGATGAGATATCACTTCATACCTGGCAGAATGGCTAAAATAACAAATAATGACAACACCAAATGCTGGTGAAGATACAGAGAAAACAAATCACCCATACATTGCTGGTGGAAATGTGGTACAGAGGAGTTTGTAGATCAAAAGCCCTGAGAATGGCTTGCATTAGGAATGAACTATTTTCCTTGAAAAACAAAAGCATGTGCATAGTAGTTGTATTTCTCTGAAACTATTGCTCCAAAGTATATGGCTGCAATCATTTGTATTAATAGCAACTTTTAACCAAAATAGCTTTTATTTCACAAAAAAACTAGAGGGTAATTGTGAATTTTATGATATACACTGACATTTTAGCAGATAAACAAAGCTTATGAATATATGTAACACAACTTTCTATAGCTGTCCACATCCTTTATAAGGCTTCTCAAAGTTGCAAAAATAAGCACATTCATTAACACACCAAAGAAATAGCCTCTTTTTAGCATTTAAAATATAAAACAAAAGCATATAAACTGAAAAGTATGCTTAGTAACCAATGTTTCATTGTCATATCTTAGAAATGATTTAGGCATCTGATGAATACCTGAGAATTAATTTAAGTCTAAGGTTTTAAGTTACCTAAATATAGTCTTCAAGCTAACAAACTATAAAATGCAACTACTCTTGGAATTCAGAATAATAATTCAATTTGGTTGAACACAAATTTACACTTTTTATAATCGTAAACATTAAATGGAAGTTAATACTAGCTTATTTGATCAATAAGCCAGAATACACTTAGGAAGAACATTCCCAACTAGAGTGAGATACAGGCTTAGCATTATTCTTAACACTGGGAAGTCGGGGCCACTAGTTCCCAGAACAGTTACCTAGGTCTACCTTTTGAGCAGGAGCCAGGATGGGAGTGGTGGATGCAAAACATACACTGGCATCTCCAGCACAGGTCTACGGTCTATTTACACAACAGAAAATAAAACTTTTTTATAGTAAAATCTATAAATGTTTCCATTCAAGCACCACAATCCTTTTACTTTTCAATCACACTTTAAATTTCATCAAAGGTGTCAATTCTAAGCTCAGTGGCACTGGAAATACATTCAGCTAAACTGTATTTGAAGTATGTTTTTCTGAGAGCTGGAGGTTAATTTCACCCATTTGAAAATTAGATTCTTACCTTTTAAGGTATGCAGTTATTTTTCTATAATAACTCATCATGAAAGAAGATAGGAACTTAGTATCTTATTAATTCTAAAAAAATTCTTTTCAGTTTTTGGCTTCTCTCCGAATAGACAGTTCTGTGCCAAGTGTTGAACTTAACTCTGTCTAGACTAAATGCCCCAGAGGGCATGTAATGGGGGATAACCTGTGACTCTGTTACTAGTCAGGAAGACCTACTGAATTGCATTTTTAAAATAGCACAACTTTTGTGTGTGTCCTAGGAAGATGGGCCACCTCAGGTCTAGCTAGTGGAAGGAAGTTGAGATTTTCTAAGTCTCATATTCAGACATAAAAAAGAAGGACAGAAATCAAAGGAGGCTTCCAATTACTTACTATTTTGTAAGAAAATCACGAATTAAAACACAGAGACCTGGAAATAAGAACTTTGTAAGACTTTGTAATCTTTGCAGGTCACTCCTGCTTGTCATTTTTGTTGCTCCTTAAAATCTTTTATTTAATAATTATTTTTGCGGCGTGGGAGTAGGTAATTAGGTTTATTTATTCTTTTTTTTGTCTGCCTAGTCTTTTTTTTTTTTTTGCTTTTTTAAATTGAGTTAAAGTCATTTTACAATGTGTCACATTCCAGTGTAGAGCACAATTTTTCAGTTATACATGAACATACATATGTTCATTGTTGCATTTTTTTTACTGTGAGCTACCACAAGATCTTGTATATATTTCCCTGTGCTATACAGTATAATCTTGTTTATCTATTCTACATATGTCTGCCAGTATCTACAAATATCGAACTCCCAGTCTGTCCCTTCCCACCCCACTGCCCCGTGGCAATCACAAGTTTGTATTCTATGTCTATGAGTCTGTTTCTACACATGAAAGTCCTGCAAACCTGGGGCAGCACAGGCTGCCCCCAAGCCAGGCCACTGGGGAGATGGGACTACACACAAGGGCTTGCACAGGACAGCCCCACTCCCACCACTGCTGCCCCTGCCCCCTGACCACACCACGCCAGCCTCCTGGGAGCAGACTGACCTAAAGACGTGGGTGCGGTGAACCTGGGGTGGCAGATGCCACCCCCAGGTCAGGCCACGGGGGAGATGGGAGCAAATGACTGGTTCCCAAGGGGCAGCCCCCCTCCTCCCACCACTGCTACTTCTACCTTCCTCCCAAGCCCCCTGACCACACTGAGCCCGTGGTCTTCCCAAAGTGGGTAGAGACGGAACATATCTCAACATAATACAAGCTATTTATGACAAACCTACAGCCAGCATGATACTCTTCAGTGAAAAGCTGAAAGCCTTTCTGCTAAAATCTGGAACAAGACAAGGATGGCCTCTCTCACCACTTCTATTCAACATAGTAAGCAGTGGAAGTCCTAGCCATAGCATTAGACAACAGAAGGAAAGAAAAGGGATCTAAATTGGAAGCGAAGAGGTTAAAATTGTCATTATATGCAGATGACATGAAACCATATATAGAAAACACTAAGGCCTCCGCATAAAAACAACTAGAGCTAATCAAACAATTCAGCCAGGTAGCAGAAGACAGTATCAACATACAGAAATCAGTGGCATTTCTTTACATGAAAGTAATAATCCCTTTTAAAACCACATCCAAAAAATAAAAGACTAGGAATAAATCTGCCCCAGAAAGTGAAAGACTTCTATGTGGAGACCTACAAAACCCTGACTAAGGAAATGAAATAGGACTTAAAGAAATGGAAAGACATCCCATGTTCTTGCACTGGAAGAATTAATAATGTCAAAGTGGCCACGCTGCCCAAAGCCATCTACAGATTTAATGTGATCCCTATCATAGTATCGAGGACATTTTTTCACAGAACTACAACAAACCATCCTAAAACTTATATGGAAACACAGAAGACCTGAAATTACCAAAGCATTATGGAAGAAAAAAAACGAAGCTGGAGGAATAACCCTCCCAGGCTTCAGACAATCCTACAGAGTTACAGTCAAAACAGCACAGCATTGGTACAAAAAAAGACCTACGGGATCAATGGAACAGGATAGAAAGTCCAGCAATAAACCCACACACGTGTGGTCAATTAACGCATGATGAAGGAGGCAAGAACACACAGTGGAGGAAAGACAGTCTCTTCAATAAGTGCTGCTGGGAAAGCTGGACAGCTACCTGTAACAGACTGAAATGAGAACATTCTCCAATAGCATGTACAAAAATAAACTCAAAATGGATTAAAGTCCTCAATGTAAGACCAGATACTGTGAAACTCCTAGGGGAAAACACAGGCCCAACACTCACAGACATACATTAATGCAATGTATTTTTGAACCAGCTCCTGGACTATTGGAAATAAAAGCAAAAATAAACAAGTGGGATCGAGTTAAACTCAAAGGATTTTGCACAACTAAGGATACCATCCACGAAATGAACAGACAACCTACAGAATGGGAGAAAACCTTTGCAAATGATGTGACTGACAGGAGACTAATTTCCAAAACACACAAACAGCACATACACCTTAATAGCAAAGACACAAGCAACCCAATCCAAAAATGGGCAGAAGACCTAAACAAACCATTCTCCACAGAAGATATTCAAATGGCCCATAGGGCACACGAAAAAAATGCTGAGCATCACTCATTGTCAGAGAAATGCAGATCAAACCTACAATGCGGTATCACCTTACACCAGCCAGAATGGCCATCTTCGAAAAGTCTACAAATGATAGATGCTGGAGGGGGTGTGGAGAAAAGGAAACCCTTCAACAGTGTGGGTGGGAGCGTAGACTGGTGCAGCCACGATGGAGGACAGTATGGAGGCTCCTTAAAACAATGAAATTAGACCTACCATGTGATCCAGAAATCCCACTCTTGGGAACGTATCCGGAGAAAAATAAAATTCAAAGACACATGAACCCCAGTGTTCACAGCAGCACTCTTTACGACAGCCAAGACATGGAAACAACCCAGATGTCCATCAACAGATGCCTAGATAAAGAAGATGTGGTACATCTATACAATGGAACAGTGCTCAGCCATAAAAGAAGAATAAAATCATGCCACTTGCAGCAATATGGATGGACCTGAAGATTGACATTCTAAGTGAAGTGGGCCGGAAAGAGAAAGAAAAACTGCCATATGATATCATTTATATGAGGAATCAAAACAATAACAACAATAATAATAAGGCCACAAGTGGACTAACTTTCATTTTGACTTCTTCAATATGTGTAAGCACATCTGACTGTCCTTTATGATCGTTAATACCGCATTCTGTTGATTCTTCTTTTGTAGTTGGCTTTAGCCCTTTGATAACTATGTAAGTTGAAAAACCTAATCTCTTCTTAGAAATGGTAAGTAGTACATATTATGTAAACTAAAAAAAAATGTGCACTATACTGCATATATGTATCTACACGCAATATAACGTGTATGTGCGGTCAAACTGTAATAATTCTACCTAATAAAACTGGAAACGTTGGGGGGGTGGTGAGGGAACAGATATACACATCAAGGGAACAGAATAGAGTCCAGAGAGAAACCCACAAAGTTCTGGTCAATCCTTCGACAAAGGAGGCAGGAACAACATACAGTGGAGGAAAGACAGTCTCTTCAGCAAATGACGCAGGGGAAACTGGACAGCTGCATGGAAATCAATGAAGTCACGATACTCCCTCACACCGTGCACAAAAATACATTCAATATCGCTTAAGGACTTAAACATAAGACAAGACACTACACGCCTCTCAGAAGAACACACAGGCAAAACATCTGACACACACGTCAGTAATGCTCTCCTCGGGCAGTGTACCCCAGCAAACAGACATGAAGCCGCAAATACACAAACAAATGGGACCAAACTGAATTTATCAGCTTTCTGCACAGCAAAGGAAACCATAAGCAACACAAAAGGACAACCTACAAGATAGGAGAAAATATTCGCAAAAGATGAGACTGACAATGGGTTAATTTCCTGAATATATAAACAGCTCATACAACTGAATAACCAAAAATCAACCCAATCCAAAAATGGTCAGAACTAAACACGCCATTCTCCAGTGAAGACATACAAATGATCAATAGACATATGAAAAAATCCTCAGTATCACTAATTATCAGAGAAATGCAAATCCAAATTACAATGAAGTATATCACCTCACACCAGTCAGAAAGGCCTTCATTGAAAAGTCCACAAAGGAGAAATGCTGGAGAGGTTGCGGAGAAAAGGGAACTCTCCTACACTGCTGGTAGTAATGCAGTTTGGTGCAGCCATTGTGGGAAACAGTAGGGACAGTCCTCAAAAGACTAAAAATAGACTTGCCAAAAGCTTTTGATCTCTGTGGCAGGGCGAACAGCTCCCAAAGGCCCAGGCCCACCCTTTATTGTGCCCCAGGTCAACTGTGAAGCAGAAGGTCCGGGGTGGCCTCCACTGGCCAGGCTGGTCCACCTACACAGGAAGGCCACGACCTGAGGGCCAGTGGGAGGTGGCTCCCTGGCTGTCCAGCTGCCTCCCACCTCCAGTAGTTGCACCTGCTATCCCAAACCCAGGGAATAAGCGGCAGAAAAGACTACTAATGAGGGGGCTGGGGCACCACAAACCAGGGTGGGCGATCGGACCCGCCTCAGGGTCCTAACAGGATGTGCGGCCTGGGCCTCACCCACACACCCCTCCCTGTGCGCCTCCCCAGCTGCACAGTCCAGGCCTCACCCGCCGTACTCCCTGACCTGTGCACCCCCACCAGGGCCCCCTTACCTGACTAGTGAAGGCAGCAGAGGTGACAGAAAGTGGCGGCCCAGACCCCAGGCCGCGTTCCTCCTTGGGTAGCTGGTCCAGGAGCACCGGGCTCTTGCCCAGCTTCCACTGCTCTGGGCGGGCTCAGACGTCCAGGCTTGCATACCTGCCCCGCCTCTGCTGGACCACAGGGGGAAGCTTCGGGCTGGGGTTCCTGCAGTGTGGGAAAAGGAGAATGGGGCTGGGTGGGGCCGGGCGGGGAGGGGTGTTGGGGAGGGCCTACCCTGTGGCCCGCCCCTCCATGTCCCCAGCCCCAAAGCCCCCACCCTGCCACCGACTGGGTCCTTGATACTCAACTAGTACCACCACAGGCCCTGGACCAGGCCACATTCCCCAGCTGCACCCCCTGCAGTGCAGTCCCCCACCCAGTCACTACCTCCCCACCTCTGGCCAGGCCTACTACCCGACCTGGACCCCCTAAGACAAAGCTCCTTCTCCTTACACTGAGGTCCCTGCCTTCACACTCCCCACAAACCAAGCTGACCCCTCATGCCCCACTTGGGGTCCCCCCTCACCATCTCAAGATGGTCCCCCTCACCCTTCACCCTGGGATTACCGCCCACCCCTCAGCAGGGTCCCCCCACTCCCGGCAGCCCTTCATCCTTCAGCCTTTCCCCCCTCACCCCGAGTGCACCCCTAACCCGAGGCTGACCCCCTCACCCCTCACCCCTCGTGGGCGGGGCAGTCCAGGCTCCAATCACCATGGTGACAGCCACCAGACAAGGATCCTGAGTGTGTGCGGGCATGCAGTCAGCTGTCCCAGGCTCAGGGCGCGGGCAGGCGGGGCTGGAGGCAGCTGCAAGTTCCTCAGCTTGCAAAGCACTTCTCCCTGTCAGCCTGCTCCTGGGAGGCAGGCGGGGGGCTATCTAGGGGACTCGGCAGTGGCAACAGCAGGACTGGGGCTGCCACGTGCTAGAGCAGGCATCTGCTCCCATTTTTCGCTGTCACTGCTGCAGTCCCCAAACACTGAATTCACAGTGTCCGCCTCTCAGGAGCAGCATGAACTGAGGACAAGCCTCCAGGGAACCTGGGGCAGCAGAGGCCACCACCAGGCCAGGCCCCTGGGAAGATGGGAGCAAACCCACAGGGAGGCACAGGGAAGCCCCCTTCTCCCACCACTGAAACTGCCACCTCTGCAAGTCTTCCTTGCTCCCTGACCAAACTTCACAGGCCTCCAGAGAGCAGGCTGACCTATACATGTGAGTCCTGCAAACCTGGGGCAGCAGAGGCCAGGCCACAGGGGAGATGGCACTAAATCCAAGGGCTTGCAGGGGGAAGCCACCCTCCTGCTGCCCCTGTCCCCTGACCACACCATACCAGCCTCCTAGGAGGCAACTGACCTAAAGACGAGGGTCCAGCGAACCTGGGGCAGCAGAGGCCGCTCCCAGCCCCAGCCACAGGGGAGATGGGAGCAAATGAATGGCTCCTGAGTGGCAGCCCCTCTCCTCCCTCTGCCGCCATTACCTCTGCTACCGTTATCCCAGCCCCCTGAACGCACTGAGCCATGGTCTTACTAAAGTGGGTACACAGGAAACATATCTCAACATAATAAAAGCTATTTATAATAAACCCACAGCCAGCATACTACTCTACCAAGAAAAGCTGAAAACCTTTCTACTAAAATCTGGAACAAGACAAAGATGCCCACTCTCACCACTTCTATTCAGTATAGTATTGGAAGTCCTAGCCAGAGCAATTAGACAACACAAAGAAATAAAAGGGATCTAAATTGGAAAAGAAGAGGTAAAACTGTCATATATGTGGATGACATGATACTATCTATAGAAAACCCTAAATGCTCCAAACAAAAATAACTAGAGCTAATAAAACAATTCAGCAAGGTAGCAGGACTCAACCTCAACATACAGAAACCGGTGACATTCCTTATACAAAAGGAATAATTCCTTTTAAAACTGCATCCAAAAAAATAAAATACTTAGGAATAAACCTGACCCAGGAAGTGAAAGACATATGCAGAGACCTACAAAACACTAAGGAAATTAAAGAAGAACTAAAGAAATGGAAAGATATCCCATGTTCTTGCATTGGAAGAATTAATACGGTTAAAATGGCCATACTACCCAAAGCAATCTACAGATTTAATGCGATCCCTATCAAATTACCCAGGACATTTTTCACAAAATTAGAACAAATCATCCTAAAATTTATATGGAATCACAAAAGACCCGGAATTACCAAAGCATTACTGAAGAAAAAGAATGAAGCTGGAGGAATAACCCTCTCAGACTTCAGATAACACTACAGAGCTACAATCAAAACAGCATGGTATTGGTACAAAAACAGACATACAGGATCAGTGGAACAGAATAGAGAGCCCAGAAGTAAACCCACAAGCTTTTGGTCAATTAATATTTGATGAAGGAGGCAAGAATATACAATGAAGTAAAGACAGTCTCTTCAGCAAACGGAGTAGGGAAAACTGGACAGCAGCATGTAAATCAATGAAGTTAGAATACCCCCTCACACCATACACAAAAATAAATTCAAAATGGCTTAAAGACTTAAACATGTAGACAAGATACTATAAACCTCTTAGAAGAAAACAAAGGCAAAACATTATCAGACAGACATCTCAGTAAGGTTCTCCTAGGGCAGTCTACCCAAGCAATAGAAATAAAAGCACAAATAAAGAAACAAATGGGAACTAACTGAGCTTATTTACAAGCTTTTGCAAAAGCAAAGGAAACCATAAGCAAAATAAAACGACAAACTACAGAACGGGAGAAAATATTTGTAAATGATTCAACTGACAAAGGCTTAATTTCCAGATTATATAATCAACTCATAAAGCTTAATAACAAAAAACAAAGAACCCAATCCAAAAACGGGCAGAAGATCTAAACAAGCATTTCTCCAATGAAGGCATACAAATGACCAATAGGCACATGAAAAAATGCTCAGTATCACTAATTATCAGAGAAATGCAAATCAAAACTACAATGAGGTATCTCCTCACACCAGTCAGAATGTCCATCACTCAAAAGTTCATGAAGATAAATGCTGGAGAGGGTGTGGAGAAAAGGGAACCCTCTTATACTGCTGATGGGAGTGTAGTTTGGAGTAGCCATTATGGGAAACAGTATGGAAATTCCTCAAAAAACTAAAAATTGACTTACCCTATGATTCAGCAATTCCATTTCTGCTATATATCCGGAGGGAACTCAAATACAAAAAGAGACCTGCACCACTATATACAATAGCCAAGACATGGAAGCGACCTTACTGAATTTTCAGCAACAGATGACTGGATAAAGATGTGGTATATTTATACAATGGAATACTACTCTGCCATTAAAAAGGATAAAATAATGCCATTTGCAGCAACATGGCTTGACCTAGAGATCATCATTCTAAGTGAAGTGAGCTAGAAACAGAAAGAAAAATACCATACGATATCAGTTGTATGTGCAATCTAAAAAAAAGACACTGTGAACTCACCTACAAAATAGGAGCAGACTTGTAGGCTTAGTAAACATTCTTACGGTTACCAGGGAAAGGGGCTGGGAAAGGATAAATGTGGAAGTTTGAGATTTACAAATGTTAGTCACAGAAACCTACGTTCAGTATCTGGTAATAGCCTCTAATGGAAAAGCCGCTACAGCCACTAACAGAGGAAGCAAGAGAAGAGAGGAGAATGAGCTATCCTGGGCTATAGCCCAGTCCTCCTAAAGTCCTGGCCTGCTGCTGACGCTGCCCCCTGACCACACGGCGCCCTCCTCCCAGGAGCAGACTGACGTGAAGACATGCGTCCTGCCAACCTGGGGCAGCACAGGCCGCCCCCAGGACAGGCCCCAGGGGAGATGGGAGCAAGTCCACCTGCCTCCCCCGGGGGCAGCCCCCCTCCCGGCCACCCCCTAGCCACACCGCGCCTGCTTCCTGGGAGCCCACTGTCCTGGAAACCAGTGTCCTGCGAACCTGGGGCAGCGGCGAGGAGAGGGGCGCTACCCCTGGTGAGCTGGGTGATTTGCCCCATCTCCCCTGCGGCATGGCCTGGGGGCGGCCTCTGCTGCCCCAGGCACATCCCCAGGTCAGCCTGCTCCCTGGAGGGGGGCGCGGTGTGGTCGGAGGCAGCGGCGGCGGCGGCGGTGGCGGAGGGTTAGGGGTCTGCCCCTGCCAGTTTGTGGACTTGCTTCAAACTCCCCAGCCACCAGCCCTGGGCTCAGCCTCTATTGCCCCAGGTCCACGGGACTCAGGTTACAGATCAGCCTGCTCCTGGAAGGCAGGCGCCATGCTGTCAGAGGGCTACTGAAGTGATGGCGGGATTGGGGCTGCCCAGTGCAAGCATGGGGATTTGCTCCCATTTCCCGCTGTCACTGCTGCCGCCCCCTCACACTGACCGCACCTCGCCCGCCTCCCAGGAGCAGACTGACCTGTCACCTGCGACCCGTGAACCTGGGGCAGCACAGGCCGCCCTCAGGACGCGGGGTAGATGGGAGCAAATCCACAGGATCCCAGGGACAGACCCCTCTCCCCGTTGTAGCCAATGATGTCGCCGCTGCCGCGGTCACCCCCGCACCCTGACAGCGCCGTGTCTGCCTCCCAGGGGCAGGCTGATCACCAGACGTGCACCCTGCGAATATGGGGAAGCAGAGGCCGCCCCAGTCCAGGCCGCGGGGGAATAGGAAAGAAAACCCAGGGGCTTGCATCGGGCAGCCCTCATGCCAACGAGGCCACCGCCGGGACCCGCGACAGCAACGCATCCGCCTCCCAGGAGCTGGCCTTGTCCTGAGAGCCCCTCGAAGATGCTCCCTGGCCGTCCAGAGACCTCTCACCTCCCGGAGCTGCACCTGCTTTCCCAAACCCGGGTGTAAGAGGCAGCGAAGATGCGGTGTTCAGGGACGACTAATGTGGGGAGGCGGGGGAGCACCATGAACCAGCGTGGCGGCCCCGGAGCCGCCTCACCTACACACCCCTCCCTCTGAACCTCCCCAGTTGCACAGCCCAGACCTCACCCGCCGACTCCCTGACCTGCGCGCCCCTACCAGCACCCGCTTACCTGCCTGGCGGCAGGAGCAGAGGCGACGGCTCCCGGCGGCCCACAACCCAGGCCGCGTTCCTCCTCCGGAGCTGGTCCAGGAGCGCCGGGCTCCTGCCCAGCTTCCCTGCGCTCTGGGCGCGCTCCCGCGTCCGTGCGCGTGCACGACCCTCCCCCTCCCGCCCTCAGCGCGGATGCCTGGCTGGGGCTCAGGCAGTAGGGACCCTGCGAGTGGGGCCGGGTACTGGGGCGGCGGGGCGGCAGGGCGGCGGGGCCGTGGGGCTGGCCAACTTCGTGGACCAGGCCAGCTGGGTCCCCAACTCCAACGCCCCCACCCTGCCACCCACAGGGTTCCGGCACCCAACTAGAACCACCACAGGAAGCTAATGAAGTTCCAATAACTAACACCAAATAAATGAAGATCTATCAACTTCAGGCAAAGAATTCAGAATAGGTGTCCACTTAAAGAAGTTCAGTGAACTACAAGAACACACAGGCAGACAGCTAAATAAATCAGGAAAACAATGCATAAATAAAATGAGACATTCAACAAAGTAATTTAAAAAACTAGAAAGAACTATTTGTAGAGTTATGTATATAACTATAGAATTCAAGAAAACAAGAAAAAGTAAAGCATAGAAAGTATATTTAAAGCAACAATGGCTCAAAACTTCTTGGGGAGAGAAATGGACATTTAGACCTATGAGGCCCAAATAGCTTGAACCCAGATAGGCCTACATCAAGACATCTTACAATGAAACTGTCAAAAGTAAAAGACAAGGAAAGAAATTTGAAAGCAGCAAGGAAAAACGTGAGAAACAACACGTGAAGAGACCCCATAAGACTATCAGTGGATTTCTCAAGGGAAACATTTTAGCCCAGGGGTGATATATTCAAAATATTGAAAGAAAAAAATAGCGAACCAAGAATATTACACCTGGCAAATCTGTCCTTCAGAAATGAAAGAGTAACAAGGCCCTTGTCGTTCTAAAACCATTAAAACTGAAGGAGTTTATCACAACAGACCTGCCTTACAAAAATTGCTGAGATTGTGTGGAGGTGAAAATATGGTAATAAAATTTGTGAAAATGTAAGAAAGGATAAAACTTACTGTCAATAGTAAATATATATTCAAAATTAGAATCTGTAATATAGTAATGGTGATGTGCAATTCACTAACAACTTGTTTAAAAGCTAAACACCAAACAGTAAAATATTCATAACTACAATGTTATTAGTTATCAAATATAAAATAATTATAACATCAATAACTAAAATGTGAGAACAAGAAGAAATAAAAGTATAAAGTTTAGTAATGCTATTGAAAAGTTAGGTTTTTATCAATTCAAAATAGAGTGTTATAATTTTAAGATATTTTATGTAATAACTAGGGGAAAACCTGTACTAATTAAACAAAAGAAGATGATACATCAGTCAAACAACATTAATACCTAAAGACATCAAAAGACAAAAAAAGACAATAGAATACAAACTAAGTAACATTTGCAAAGCAGCCAGAAATCATTTAATAAAATGACAGTAGTACGTCCTTACCTATCAACAATTATTTTAAATGTAAATAGATTAATTGTTTCAATCAAAAGTCATAAAATAGCTGAAAGGATTAAAGAAAAAAACAAGTTTTAATGATACACTCCCCACGAGAACTTGCTTTAGCCTTAAAGACATGCATAGGGTGAGAGGAAGGAAAAAGATATTTTAATCAAATGACACCTCAAGAAAAGTGGAAGTAGCTATACTTAACATCATACAAAATATATTTTAAACAAAAATCATGTGAAGAGAGAAGGCCATTGAATAATAACAAAGAGGTCAATCCGTCAAGAAGGTATCACACTTGTACATATTTATGCACCTAATGCTGAAGTGCCCCAACATATGCAGCAGAACTAACGGAGCTACAAGGAGAAATAACAGCAACACAACACCAGCTAAGAACTCTAATACCCCACCTCAGCATTGGACAGATCATCTGGACAGGTAATCAGTAAGAAAACAGCAGATTTCAACCGAAAAGACATATAAAGAACTTTCTCTCTGACAATGGCAGAATATACATTCTTCTTAAGCAACATGAAACATTATCTATGACAGACCATACACTGGGTCACGAAATAACTCTTGGCAAATTCAAGAGGGTTGAAATCATACCAAGTATCTTCTCTGACTACAATGGTGTGAAAGTAGAAATAAATATCTTAAGGAACTAAAAAAAGAAAAAAAAAACTGATTCCAAAGTAAGGGGAAGGAAGGAAATAATAAAAATTAGAGCACAAATAAGTGAAATAGAGAACAGGAAAACAATTTTAAAAGATTAACAAAACAAAGAATAGATTCTTCAAAAGTTAAACAAAATTGACAAATCTTTAGCTAGACTAAACTAACCAAGGAAAAAAGAGAGAGGGCCCAAATCATTATAAATGAAGGAGGAGATATTTCAACCAATATCATAAACATAAAAAGGATAATAAGAAGCTACTGTGAACAATGATATTCCAATAAACCGGACAACCTAGAAGAAGTGGAAAAATTCTTAGAAATACACATTTCAAAGCTGAATCAGGAAGAAATACAGCATCTATCCAGGCTAAATACTAGCAAGGAGACTGAATCAGTGATCAGAAATCTCCCAACGAAGGAAAGCCCAGGACCAAGTGGTTTCACGTGTTTTATTTTACAAAACATTAAAAGAAAAAGTTAATGTCAACTTTTGTCAAACTTTTCCCAAAAAAACCCGGAGGAGAGAAGACTTCAAAACTCATTTTACAAGGTCAGCACCTCCCTGATAGCAATGCCAGAGAAGGACTTTACCAGCAAGGCAAACACAGGCCAATATTCCTGATGATGGTAGATGCCAAAATTATCAATAAAATACTTTCAAACCAAATTCAGCAGCACATTAAAAAGATCACTTACCATGATCACGTGGGATTTATCCCAGAAAATCCAGGATGGTTCAACATATGCAAATCAATCTATGTGATAAATTACATTAATAAAATGAATTTAAAAATCATATAATCATCTCAATAGATACAGAAAAAGTAGCTGACAAAATTCAAAATCTGTTTAAATAAGCACTTTTAACAAACTAGGTATTGAAGGAGCACACCTAACTACAATAAAGGCCATAGTGACAAGCCTACAGCTAACATCATACTTAATGGTGAAAGGTTGAAATCTCTTCTTCTAAAGTCAGGAACAAGACAAAGATGTCCATTCTCACCACTCCTATTCAACACAGTACTTGAAGTTCCAGCTAGACCAATCAAGAAAGAAGAAATAAGCCCCAGAATTGGAAAGGAAGAAGTTGTCAATTACCTCTATTTGCAGAGGGCATAATTTAATATATAGAAAACCCTAAAGACCTACCAAAAAACTTAAATCTATTCAACAAATTTAGTAAAGTTGCAGGATACAAAATTAACATTCAAAAATCAGTAGCATTCCCATACACTAACAGTGAATTATCTCAAAAACAAATAAAACAATTTCATTTATATTGGCATCAAAACAAACAAAAAGACTCAAGAACAAACTGAATCAAGGAGGTGAAATAGCTCTACACTGAAAACTATAAGACATTGATGAAATACATTGGAAAAGACACAGATATATGCAAAAGTATCCTATGTTCATGGATTAGAAGAATTAGAGGCACTTTCAAATATTTATTCTACCAAAAGTAATCTGTAGAGTCAGTGCAAACCCTATCGAGGTTCTAATGAAATCTTTACATCCTAGCATGTATATGGAACTACAAAGACCTCAAATAGTTAAAGCAACCCTGGGAAAGGACAAAGTAGAAGACATCACATTTCCTGATTCCAGGCTAGTTTACAAAAATATAGTGATCAAAAGAGTATGGTACCTGCATGAAAACAGACATAGTCCAATGGAACAAAATTGAGAGCCTAGAAGTAAACCCATGCATACAGCCAACTAATATTTGACAAGGGAGCCAATAATACTCAATGGAGAAAAGACAGTATCTTCAATAAGTGGTGTTGGGAAAACTGAATCTTTACATGCAAAGCAATAAAACTAGACTGATATCTTATACCATGACCAAAACTTAACTTGAAATGGATTTAAAAATGTAAATGTAACATCAGAAGTCCTAGAGGAAAACAGAAGAGAACAAGCTCCTTGACATGGGTTGTGGCAATAATTTTTTGGATGTGACACCTAAAGCATGAGCAACAAAATTAAAAATAAACAAGTGTCAACTGAAAAAATTCTACAGAACAACAACAAAAAATCAATGAAATGAAAAGACAAAATATGGAATGGGAAATATGTGCAAACCATGTATCTCATAAGGGGTTAATATCTAAAATATATAAAGAACTCATCATACAAATCAATACCAAAACCTCACAAATAATCCCATTTAAAAATGGACAAAGGACCCACAAAGACATTTTTCTAAAAAAGTAATATGAATAGCTGACAGGTACACGAAAAACATCACTAATCCTTAGAGAAAGGCAAATTAAAACCACAGTAAGATATCACTTCATGCCTGTTGAAATGGCTAGTATCAAAAAGACATGACATAACAAATGCTGGTAAGAATGTGAAGAAAAAGGAACTGCTGTGCACTAGTGGTGGGACCATATACCAGCACAACCACTATGGAAAACAGTATAAAAGTTCCTCAAAAAATTAAAAATAGAAAAACCATATGATCTAGTTATTCCACTTCTGGAATATACATCTGAAGGAAATGAAAACACTATGTCAAAGAGATATCTGCACCCCATTGTAGCATTACTTACCATAGCCGAGACATGGAAATGACCTGTGTCCATCAAAAGATGAATGAATGAAGAAGTGGTGATATCTACCTACTACCTATCTATCTATCTATCTATCTATCTATCTATCTATCTATCTATCTATCTATGTAATGGAATATTAATCAACCATCAAAAAGGAGGAAATCCTGCCATTTCTGACAACATAGATGGGCATTGAGAGCACTGTGCTAAGTGAAATAGGTCAGATAGAAACTGACAAATACCACATTAATTTATGTACATGTGGAATCTAAAACAAATGAATTAACTCATTAAAAAAAAAAGAGAGAGAGCATACTACTGGTTACCAGAGGCCATGGGTGAAGGAAAGGAAGAAATGAATGAACTTGGTTAAAAATAAAAACTTTCAGTTATAAGATGAATAAGAACTAGGAATGTAATTTACAACATGAATATAGTTAACACTTTTGTTTGGTACGTATGAAAGTTTTTAAGATCATAAATCTTAAGAGTTCTCATCAAAAGGAAAATTATTTTTTTTCTTCTTTGTATCTATATGAGATGAAGGACATTAACTACATTTGCTGTGTTATTCCATGATATATGTGAGTCAAATCATTATGTTGTAGACCTTAAATTTATATAGTGGTGTTTCCCAATTGTACGTCAGTAAAACTGGGGGAAATATTTACATCAAAAAAAGAGTGAAAAGAAGCAGCAAATTTGGAGTACAACAATTTTGAACTCAGAATAAATAAAGAATTCTCATAAATCCATAAGAAAAGGACATCCAGTCCAATAGAAGAAAATGGCAGATGTCTATCAGTCATTGTCTACATAATACTGCAAAACAAGCAGGTGTCAGAGCTCAGGGGCACATAAGAATAAGTGTTTATTTCTCACTCATGTCTGCGGGTCAGCTGGGGCAACTCAACACTATGTGTTTCATTCTATGGGCCAAGCTGATAAATAGTATAAACAATGGCTACTTGGAGTTTTTATCTCATGGCTTGGCCAAATGCTCAAGTGGGCCAGCCCAGACACACAAGCACACTTCAAGTTGTTATTCACATTACTTTCATTCACATACCATTGGCCAAAACAAATGGCTGACCAAACCCACCAGCAAGAGGAAGGAAACCACACCCCTTCCAGCAAAATGCTGTACTCATCTAACAAGGACATCTGCAACAATATTACAGGGGAGTGAAAAAATCAGTCAGCTACGTACCAGAAAAGGAATTTTACAAATTAACAAACCAAATGATGAGGAAATACATGAAAATTTGCTCAAAACCATTAGCATCAGGAAAGAGGAAATTCAAAATCAAAATAAAGTATCAACTTACATGTATTAATTTAGCAAAAAATGAAAAGTTAAACGCCAACTGCTGGCAAGGATGAAGAACAATGGAAATTCTTGTAAAGTTTCTCAATGTTAGGAAAACAAATTGGCTTTATCTACTAAAGTTGAGCGGGCACATACTCTACATTCCAGCAGTTATACCTCTGGGTATAGAAGCTGGAAAGTCTTGGCACGTATCCCTGGAAACATATACTATAAGAAATGTTACAGTAGTTGTGTTTCTATCATACACACACACAAACACAAAGCAACCAGAAACACTGGGAACACACGAGGTGCTCATCATGGAAGAACAGGTGGATGGATAAGTATACTATGGAAGATTCATAAAACATTTCATTCAGGAAGTGAAAATGGAAAACTACTTCTACATATTTCAGCATGGACAGTAACTCACTAAGATAATGCTGAATAATGAAGTGATAAAACAACATAATTTCCAGCTACAGTTAAAACATAGAAAAGTAAAGAGTCTATCATTTAGGAGTATATGAAGTGAAATATTTCACATATATTTTTTTACACAGGGAGTAAAATATAATAAGATATATATATGACACTGAATACATAGAGCAATTCTTAGTCTAGGGGTAAGAAACACAGAAACCAAGAGGGAACTGAAACACAATCAGGAAGAGGCACGTGGTGGATGTGCCGGTGATGTTTATTTTCATTGATCAGGGGTATACATGCCTATCACCATTGCTATTATTGATACAATTATTTGTATCTTGTGTGTATATATGTCATAAATCTTCACTTGTATCTTATAATTTAAAATATATAAATAATATGAAATAGTGATTGAGGATGTTTAATTCATTTGTAACTTTAAAGGAAATCTAAAAGTTATTTTTTAAAGAGTTCTTTTGAATTTGTTTCTATTTTTACAAATCATTCCAGGTAAAATCAAATAGAAGTAGATTGAAATAGAAATACACAGTGAAATAAAATACAAATAGAAATATACTGATTGAAATGGAAGTATACATCTAATATAATAATAATCAGAGTTAAAATTCCACTCATAAATAATCTAACGCAATTATCAACTCAATTCATTATGTATTTCAAGTGACCCACTTCAATTCTGTAATTTAAGAAGTCCTGGTTATTCCTCTGTGCCCATTGCCACAGTCCCTGGTTACAGCCACCTCTTCCCTTTCTTTAATGGGCTCTGATTTCTTTAATGGGCTTTGGGCTTTAATTTAGGCTAGATGTGTCCTTCTATCCTTTCCCAGCATATCTTTAGTCCTGTGGGTAAGTTCCTTCTCTTGGGTGAACTACATTTTCAGAGGCCTCAATGCTCCTTAATGGGCTTGTAGGACCAGACATTTCATAAGAGGGCACCAAGCCCATGAGGGAAGGAGAATCGTTCCTACTGCTGGATTGATGCTCGAAATTTATAGTCTGCTTTACAGGTCACAGATCCATCATCTCATACACACACTATCCTCTCTCCCAGAGTTTGATTATCCTCCAGGGCATTTTGCTCAGAGCTTCAGTCTTCCGAAGTGCACCTGTCACATCAGGCCTTGGTCTATCAGCTTCAAACCAAAATACTGTGAGGTCTATCTCGCATTTCCTTTTTCTTCTTACTGTGTAATCACTATAAATAAACTTCCATGTGGAAAAGAAAATAATTAATGGTATAGTTTTCATTGCTAAGAAAGGAAAAAAAAATCTTCAAACAACACATTGGACATGCTTGTAGATGAATACCATACAAGCCAGAGACCAAAAGGTACTTCCAGAAAATTTCTTTCAGCACAGCTTTACATTGGAAAGAGTGAGCAATGCAAAAATGCATTTGCTTTGCTGTGCTCAAACTTTGAAGATTTATTGTTATATAAATGAACTAGAAGTTCTTGAACATGTGAGATCTCATGAAAACGCATTAATGAACATACATGCAATATTTTTGAAGTGAGAGTCACATTATACACTTCCAAGTTGCTCTAGGTCAACTTTTCCACTGAACCAGCAACTGGATCTTGAAAATTTGTTGAAAAGACTAGTAGAGGAATAAAGCTAATTCTGTACCCTAAAGAGAAAAAACAAAGGTGCTCTTCTACTAGGAACGTTCTGAGGGACCGATAAGCACATAGCCTGTTTTATCATGTTTATATTTTTAGTGATCGACAGATCAGTCATCGTCAAGGAATCTACAAAGGTTTTTCTGCTAATTAGTGAAACTGACTACCTTTCCCTAAGCACATTCTAGAGTTTTTCTCTTAGGATTCAACTAATCAGTAACAGTGCTTTGACTGTCACCCTGTCCTCAGAGTTCTCAGGAACAACATCTCTCATGTCCTTGTAAAGAGAAGACTACAGAATGCGGTTGGGGGAAACAGTCTCTTTAGATAAATGGTTCTAAACTTCAGTCCTGTGCTTAAAGAGGGGACACTAAGACAGATTACAAATCCATGTTCTTCAAGTTTGACTAGCAGAGGATAAGGTCAATTTAAATTTCCCCTTGGTGGGAAGTTCACATTTAGGGAAAGCACATATACTAAAACTGGAAAGATACATTAGCATGGCCCCTGAGCAAGACACACATATTCATGAAGTGATCCAACATCAGACCTAAATCATAAAAACTAGAAGAAAACTTAAGCATTAACAACTTGACTTCAGTCCTGATGATTATATTTAAGGTTTGACACTGCAAGCAAAGGCAACAAAAGTCAAAATAAACAGCTGGGGTTACATCAAACTAAAAAGCTTCTGTACAGCAAAGGAGACCATCAACAAGATAAAGGCAACCTAGTGAATGGGAGAAACTATTGGCAAATCCTACTTCTAACAAGGAGTTACTATTCAAAATACATAGAGAACTCATGCAACTTCACAGGGAAAACAAACAATCTGATTTACAAATTGACGGAAAATCTGAATACCCATTTTTCCAAAGGAGACATGCAGACAGATAACAGGGACAAGAAAAGGGACAAAACATCACTATCATCAGAGAAATGCAAATCAGAACCACAACGAGAGATCACCTGACACATGTCAGGACAGCTGTGAGCAAAAAGACAAGAAATAATAAGACTTGGCAAGGGTGTGGAGAAAAGGGAACTCTGGTGCACTATTGATAGGAATGTAAATTCGTGTAGCCACGATGGAAATATGGAGAGTTCTTAAAAAATTAAAATAGATTCATGTGATCCAGCAATTCCACTCCTGAGTATTTGTCGAAAGGACATAAAAACGCTATGAAGAGATAACTGCACCCCATGTTCATTGCAGCATTACTGACAATAGCCAAGATACAAAAACAACCTGAGTGTCCATCAGTGGATGAATGGATAACAAATGTGATACACACGCAGAGAGAGAGGAATATTATTCAGCTATAATAATTCAGCCACTTTCCCAAACCCGCACATGAGCTGCAGCAGAGAAAGACGCAGGATTCAGTGATTACCAATCTGGGGGAAGGTGGCACCCCAACCAGGGCAGCGGCCCGGGACCCGCCTCAGGGTCTGAACGGGACGTGTGGCCCGGACCTCACCCACACACCCCTCCCTGTGCGCCTCCCCAACGGCACAGCCCAGGCCTCACCCGCCGGCTCCCCGACCCGCGCGCCCCCACCAGCGCCCCTTATCTGCTCGGCGGCGGCAGCGGAGGCGACTGGCACGCAGCGGCCCAGACCCCAGGCCGCGTTCCTCCTCCGGGAGCTGGTCCAAGGGCACCAGGCTCCCACCCAGCTTCCCCGCGCTCTGTGCCTCTGTGCGCGCTCCCGCGTACGTGCGCGTGCGAGCCCCTCCCCTCCTGCCCGCAGCCCGGACGCCTGACTGGGACTCTTGCATTAGGGATGCTGCAAGCGGGGCCGGGTGCTGGGGCGGTGGAGCGGTGGGGCGGCGGGGCTGGCCAACCTCGTGGACGGGCCAGCCGGGTCCCCAGCCCCAACGCCCCCACCCTGCCACCCACAGGGTTCGGGCACCCAACTAGAACCACCACAGGCCCCGGGGCCAGGCCACACCCCCAGCCCCATTACCCCTGCTCGCCTCCTCCCACCCAGTCACTGCCTCTCCACCCCAGACCAGGCCTGGCCCCTGATTGATAGCACCCCCAACACATGGCTCTTTCTCCTCAGACAGAAGTCCCCGCCCCAACACTGCGCCCCACTAGGTCCTAAGCTATAGCCCCCACAAACCAAGCTGACCCCTCATGCCTCACCCCAGGTCCCCCCACCATTCAGAGATAGTCCCCTCACCCTTCACCCCGGAATTGCCCCCCCATTCCTCAGCTGGGTCTCCTCACTCCAAGTGGCCCTCACCCCGGGCCGGCCCCCCTCACCCCACATCTGGGTCACTTCCACTCCCAGTGACCCCCTCACCCCTCAGTCTGTCCTCCCATCACTGCGGGATCCCCCCACACCCAGATTGCAACCCTAACCCAGCTGACCCCCTCACCCCTCACTTCACAGGGGCAGGGCCATCCTGGCTCCGATCACCATGGCAAAAGCAGTGTGCAGGTGCAAAGCCCTGTGTCCCAGGCTCCCGGGCCAGGGTGGGCAGGGCTGGAGGCCATTCCAATTCCCGCCTGGGTGCCCTGCCCCACACCCCCCAACACTTCCACCCTGCACCACCACCACTCCCTCCCCACCCCAGCCCAGTGCCCAGTGCCTCATCTGAGCCTATGGAGCAGGGTGGTCCTTGGTTGCACAGTGCTTACCAGTGGGCTCTGGGTGGTTGATGGCGCTGCTGGGATGGACAGCAGGCAGCAGCACCTGTGGCATCGGCAGAGGAGGGGGGCTTCCCTGGGAGAGCCAGTGGACTTGCTCTAATCTCCACTGCTGCCTGGCCTGGGGGAAGCCTCTGCTGCGCAGGCTTCTTGCAAAGAATTTCTCCTTGTCAGCCTGCTCCTGGGAGGCAGGCGGAGTGTGGACAGGGGAGGATGATGGCAGCAGCAGCAACTGTAGGACTGGGGCTACCCCATGCTAGAGCTGGAATTTGCTCCCATTTCCCACTTTCACTGTCGCTTTCTCTGTCGCTGTCGCTGTCCCTGCCCCAGCACACTGACGGCACCAAGCTCGCCTCTCAGGAGCAGGCTGACCTGAAGACATGCCTCCAGTGAACCTGGGGCAGCAGAGGATGTCCCCAGGCCAGGCGGCCAGGAAGATGGGAGTAAATGCAAGGGCTTGCATACGGCAGCCTCACCTCCACCGTCACCACCGCCCTCGCCCCTGACTGCACCATATCAGCCTCCTGGTAGCAGACTGACCTAAGGACCTGGGTCCAGTCAACCTGGAGCAACAGAGACTACTCCCAGGGCCAGGCTGCAGGGGAGATGGGAGCAAATGACTGGCTCCCAAGGGGCAGCCCCCCTCCTCCCACCGCTGCTACTGCCGCTGCCACCCTCCTAGCCCCCTGACCGCACTGAGCCTGTGGCCTTACCAACGTGCGCATAGAGGGAACACACCCCAATGTAATCAAAGCTATTTATGATAAACCTACAACCAGCATCATACTCTACAAGAAAAGCTGAAAGCCTGTCTGCTAAAATCTGGAACAAGACAACGATGCCCACTCTCAACACTTCTATTCAATATAGTATTGGCAGTCCTAGTACAGCAACTGGACAAGAAAAAGAAAGAAAAATGATCCAAATTGGGAAAGAAGAGGTATAACTGTCATTATATCTGGAGGACATGATACTACATACAGAAAACCCTAAAGGCACCACATAAAAAACAGCTAGAGCTGACGAAAGATTCGGCAAGGTAGCAGGATACAACAGCAACATACAGAAATCAGTGGCATTTCTTTACATGAAAGTACTAATCGCTTTTAAATCCGCATCCCCCAAAATAAAATACTCAGGAGTAAATCTGACCCAGGAAGTGAAAGACTTCTATGCGGAGACCTACAAAACCCTGACTAAGGAAATTAAGGCGGACTTAGAGAAATGGAAGGACATCCCATGTTCTTGCATTGGAAGAATTAAGCATGTTCAAACGGCCATGCTGCCCAAGGCAGCCTACAGATTTAATGCAACCCCTATCTAATTACCCAGGATATTTTTCACAAAAATACATCAAATCATCCTAAAACTCATATGGAATCACCAAAGACCCAGAATTACCACAGCATTCCTGAAGACAAAGAACAATGCTGGAGGAATAACCCTCCGAGACTTCAAACAATACTACAGAGCTACAATTAAAACAGCACGGTGTCGGTACAAAAACAGACCTACAGGATCAATGGAACAGGATAGAAAGTCCAGGAATAAACCGACACACATATGGTCAATTGATCAATGACAAAGGAGGCAAGAGTATACAATGGAGAAAAGGCAGTCTCTTCAATAAATGCTGCTGGGAAAGCTGGACAGCTACCTGTAAAAGACTGAAATGAGAACATTCTCCAACATCATGTACAAAAATAAACTCAAAATGGATTAAAGACCTCAATGTGAGACCAGATACTATAAAACTCCTAGTGGAAAACACAGGCCCAACACTCACGGACATCCATTACAGCAATGCATTTTTTGAACCTGGAATATTGGAGATAAAAGCAAAAATAAACAGATGGGATCTAACTAAACTTCAAAGCTTTTGCAAAACTAAGGATGCCATCGACAAAACAAAAAAACAACCTACAGAATGGGAGAAAAATCTTTGCAAATGATGTGACTGACAGGAGACGAATTTCCAAAATATACAAACAGCTCATATACCTTCATAGCAAAAAAAAAAAACAAGCAACCCAATCCAAAAATAGGCAGAAGACCTAAACTAGCAATTCTCCAATAAAGACATACAAATGACCAACAGACACGTGAAAAAATGCTTAGCATCGCTAATCATCAGAGAAATGCAGATCAAAACTGCAATGCGTTATCACCTTACACCAGCCAGAATGGCCATCATTGAAAAGTGTACAGATGACAGATGCTGGAGGGGGTATGGAGAAAAGGGAACCCTCCCACACTGTTGGTGGGAGTGCAGACTGGTGCAGCCACTATGGAGGACAGTATGGAGGTTCCTTGAAAAACTGAAAATAGACCTACCATGTGATCCAACAATCCCACTCCTGGGTATATATCCAGAGAAAAATAAATTTCAAAAAACACATGCACCCCAATGCTCACAGCAGCACTCTTTACGACAGCCAAGACATGGAAACACCCCAAACGTCCATTGACAGATGACTGGAGAAAGAAGATGTGGTACATACATACATACATGTGGAACACTACTCAGCCACACAAAAACAAGAAAATAATGCCATTTGCAGCCATATGGATGGACCTGAAGATTGTCGTTCCAAGTGAAGTGGGCCAGAAAGAGAAAGAAAAATGCCATATGACATCATTTATATGAGGAATCTAAAAAGTAATAATAATAAGGCTGCAAATGGACTAGTAATCATTTTGATTTCTTGAGTATGTGTAAGCACATCTGACTGTCCTTTAGGATCGGATTCTTATTTCGTAGTTGGCTTTATTCCTTTGGTAACTATGTAAGTTTCAAAATGTAGTCTCTTCTTAGAATCGGTAAGTGGTACACATACGTAAACTAAAAGACAAAAAACGTGCAGTATACTGTGTATATGTCTCTACATGCAATAGAATGCGTATGTGCAGTCAGACTGTAGTAATTCGACCTAATAAAACTGGAAAAGGAGGGGAAAAAAGACAGACATATGGGTCAATGGAACAGAATACAGAGCCCAGAAAAAACCCCAAAACTTTTGGTCAATTAAGCTTTGAAAAAGGAGGCAAGAACATACAGTGGAGTAAAGACAGTCTCTTCAGCAAATGATGTAGGGAAAACTGGACAGCTGCAGGTAAATCAAGGAAGTTAGAATAGTCCCTCACACCCTACACAGAAATAAATGCAAAATGGCTTCAAGACTTAAACATAAGACAAGACACTGTATACCTCTTAGAAGAACACATAGGCAAAATATTATCTGACACACACATCAGCCAAGTTCTCCTAGGGCAGTCCACACAAGCAATAGAAACAAAAGCACAAAGAAACAAACAAATGGGACCAAACTGAATTTATCAGCTTTTGCACAGCAAAGGAAACCATAAGCAACACAAAACGACAACCTACCAGATGGGAGAAAATATTTGCAAAAGGTGAGACTGACAAGAGGTTAATTTCCAGAATACAGAAGCAGTTCACACAACTGAATAACCAAAAATCAACCCAAGTCCAAAAATGGGCAGAGGAGGAGCTAAAGAAGCAATTCTCCTATGAACACATACAAGTGGCCAGTAGTAGGCACATGAAAAGAGGCTCAATGCTGCTGTTCTTTTATCAAAGGAAACTAGTCAAAACTACAATGAGGTGTCACCTCACACCAGTCAGAATGGCCATTATCCAAAAGTCCACAAAGGAGAAA
Organism: Camelus ferus; assembly: GCF_009834535.1. Classification (NCBI taxonomy): domain Eukaryota; kingdom Metazoa; phylum Chordata; class Mammalia; order Artiodactyla; family Camelidae; genus Camelus; species Camelus ferus. The sequence continues at coordinate 187,626 of NC_045721.1, read as the reverse complement.
TGCTGGATAGGCAGTGGAGAAAAGGGAAGCCTCCTGCACTGTTAGTGGGAATGTAGTTTCGTGCAGCCACTGTGGAAAACAGGACAGGAGGGAGATTCCCCAAAAGATGAAAAACACACTTGTCAAAAGCTTTTGATCTCAGGGGCAGGCCAACAAACTCCCAAAGGCCCAGGCCTCGCCCGTTATTCCGCCCCAGGACGCCTGTGCCCAGGACGGTCCGGGGCGGCCTCCGCTCCCAGGGCAGGTCCACCTGCGCGGGAAGGCCACAGCCTGAGGGCCAGCCGGGCGCCCTCCCATCTCCAGGAGCTGCTCCGACTTTCCCAAACCCGCATATGAGCTGCAGCAGAGAAAGACGTAGCATTCAGTGATTACTAAAGTGGCGGGGAGGGGGCGCCGCAACCGGGGCAGCGGGCCTGGACCCGCCTCAGGGTCCTGACGGGCCACGCGGCCTGGGCCTCACCTCCGCACCCCTCCCTCCCTGTGTGCCTCCCCAGCTGCACAGCCCTGGCCTCACCCGCCGGCTCCTCGACCCGCGCGCGCCCACCAGCGCCCCCTTACCTGCTCGGCGTTGGCAGCAGAAGCGACAGCAAGCGGTCGCCGAGGCCCCAGGCCGCGTTCCTCCTCCGGGAGCCGGTCCAGGAGCACCCGGCTCCCGCCCAGCGTCCGCGGGCTCCGGGCGCGCTCCCGCGTCCTACGACGAAGGAGGCAAGAATATACAATGGAGAAGAGACAGTCTCTTCAGCAAGTGGTGCTGGGAAAACTGGACAGCTGCCTGTAAATCAATGAAGTTAGAATACTCCCTCACACCCTACACAGAAATAAACTGAAAATGACTTAAAGACAAACATGCAGACAAGACACTATACACCGCTTAGAAGAAAACAGGCAAAACATTACCCAACATACATCTCAGCAATGTTCTCCTAGGGCAGTCTACCCCAGCAATAGAAATAAAAGCACAAATAAACAAATGGGATTTAACTGAACTTACAAGCTTTTGCACAGTAAAGGAAACCATAAGCAAAACAAAACGCAACCTGCGGAACGGGAAAAAATATCTGTAAATGTTTGACTGACAAAGGCTTAATTTCCCAAATATATAAACAGCTCTTAAAATTTAATAACAAAGAACAAACAACCCAATCCAAAAATGTCAGAAGACCTAAACAAGAATTTCTCCAATGAAGACTACAAATGGCCAATAGGCACTTGAAAAAAATGCTCAGTATCACTAATTATCAAAAGAAATGGAAATCAAAACTATAAAACACCAGTCAGAATGGCCATCACTCAAAAGTTCATGAATGATAAAAGCTGGAGAGGATGTGGAGAAAAGGGAACCCTCTTACCCCGCTGGTGGGAATGTAGTTTGGTGTAGCCATTATGGAAAACAGTATGGAAATTCCTGAAAAAACTGAAAATAGACTTACCCTATGATCCAGCAATCCCACTTTTGGACATATATCCAGAAGAAACTCTAATTCAAAGAGATACATGCACCCCAATGTTCATAGCAGCACTATTTACAATAACCAGGACATGGAAGCAACCAGCCATTGACATATCAATGGGTAAAGAAAATGTGGTATATATACACAATGGAATATTACTCAGGCATGAAAAGGAATGAAATAATGCCATTTATAGCAACATAGATGGACCTAGAGATTATCATACTAAGTGAATTAAATCAAAGAAAAATATCATATGACATCACTTATATGTGGAATCTAAAAGAATAACACAAATGAACTCATTTACAATACAGAAAGAGACTCACAGATGTAGAAAACAAACACGGTTATCAGGGGAAAGGTGGAGGGAGGGATAAACTGGCAGTTACACATAGGTGGTGTTACTAGACACAAGACAGTAATCTTAGGCACAGTGTTCTATCAGACAAATATTCTTATACTCAGAGGGTCGTGGATGTGGTAAATATTCAATAGACTTGTAAAACGCTGTTTTCTTAGGCTTCTTTAAGCTTGTCTATAACCACTGTTCTAAGACAAAATAGAGAATCCCTTTCACTATGCATGTAAAGTCTTGCTTCCATGTCAGAGATACATAAATACACATGGCTGTTGCTACCTGTTATGTGAAAGAAACTTTAAACTTTAGTCAGAGTGTTCTTGCACTCTGGAAAGTAAGCTATACTCAGTAAGTGAGGCATACAGTCAACTGATGAAAAGACCTGTAGAAGTAGTGTTTGCTGTGGAACTTAGACATTTGGCTGCACCTTGTATTCTAACAGTCCGTAGATGAGAAAGCCTGCCCAGATGCATGTAAACCCTTGTTCCCATGTAGATAGATAGATAGATAGATAGATAGATAGATAGATAGATAGATAGATAGATAGATAGATAAGACAGACAGACAGACAGACAGATAGACAGACAGATAGACAGATAGACAGACAGATAATCACACTTCTTAAAAGATACTATAAAAGTAATTTTAGGCACAGTGTTTTTTTTCAGTGACAGAAAGTTACACACAGTAAGTGAGGCTAGGATTAAGTAGTGTAACAGACCTGTAGAGGTAGGTTTTCTCAGCCTACTTGGAAGCTGAGTCATATCAAAACTTTTTAACAGTGAATGGATGTAAAGGTCTTTCATAGTATATATAAAAATTCCTGTTGAAATGTTGATTATATATAGATGTTGTCTTGAGCCCCATGATAGAAATGTCAGACAGTGTTTTTTCACAGCTATATTGTACAGAAAGAGTCATGCACCTGTGAATTAAGAAATCTCTGGACACTCCTTTCCAAGGCTTCTGTAAGCTTTGCTATACATAGTGTTCTAAGAAGCAGAGAATGAGAGCATCCTTCTCTCTGCATGAAAAGTCTGGTTTCCACATTAGGTATTATTAAGAGAGATACAGACATATAGCTTTTGTAACTAAACATATGAAAGAACATTTAGGCACAAGGTTCTTTCAGGGAGAAGCTGTACCCAGTAAGTGATGCATGTAGTTTTAACAGTGACTGGAGAGGAAAGTCTTCCTGTGTGAACGTAAAACAAGATAGACAGAAAACTTAGACACAACGTTCTTTTGGAGAAACACTGTTACACACAGTGAGTCATCCCCACGGTGAATCATTTAACATATTTATAGAATCTGATTTTACAGACGTCTCCAAGCTTTGCTATATACAGTGTTCTTACAGACAATAGATGTGAGCCCCATCACTCTGCATGTGAAGTCTGTCTTTCATGCTACATATACATGCATACCTGCTGTAACTAACTATATGAAAGAAATTTTAGGCGCAGTGTTCTTTTAGTGAATGAATCAAATAACCAGCGAGTGATACACACAGTCAAGTGAGTGAAGGACCGGTGGCCGTAGGTCTTCTCTTGCTACATAGAGGCTTTGCTACACTCAGGTTGTTAAGCAGCCTTGGATGACAAAGCCCTTCATCTGCATGTAAAAAATTGTACCTGGATTAGATACATAGCCTTAGTGGGACTTTATGAAAGAAGTTTAGACACAGTGTACTTTCAGCAGAACAAGATACAGTGAGTGATGCTGGTAGTGACGTGTTTAACAGACTTGTCAAACTACTGCTTCCTGGGTTTCTTGGAAGCTGAGTCAGAGCCAGGTTTTAACCATGAAGATATGTAAGAGCCTCTCAGGAAAGTCTTGCTTGAATGTACCTTATACACACATGCTGTCACTAGCTACGCAGTAAAAATACAGGCACAGTGTCCTTTCAGAGAGATGCTGTTGTATCCAGAGCGTCTCGCATGCAGTGAGTATTTAAACAGATTTATAGAAGCTGTTTTCCTGGGTTTCTTCACACTGCTATTCTGTGTTCTAACAAAAAATAGGTGAGAGCACCTTTCAACCTGCATCTAAAATCTTACTCCCGTATTAGATATAAATAGCTGTCTTTAATGTCTACATGAAACAGATCTTAGGCAGAGCTTTCTTTCAGTGGAAGGAAGTCTGCCCAGTGAGTGAGGCACGTAGTCAGGTGAATAAAGGGCCTGTAGCAGTATTTCTTTCCTTGCTACAAATGAGCTTCCCTCTGCCCAGGGCTCTAACAACCCTGACATGAGAAAGCCTTTCCATCTGCATGTAAAGCCTTGCTATCATATTCAGTATAAGTATAGAGTTGCTAATAGTCCAGGAAAGTAGGTTTAGACAGTCTTCTTTCGGTGAAAAAAAGGACAAAAATGCGCAGGCTGACAGCGAGTGGTTTAACAGGCCTGTGGGATCACTGATGCCCACACTAACTGGGTGCTGGCTCGTGCCTAGAACTCAGCCACTGGGTGGACGGCAGAGACGTTCTGAGTCCGTGTAAACTCCCGTTCCCATGTTCCTTATCCTTAGAGGTCCTTACCTGCTGGCTTGCAGAAGTCCTAGGCACAGTGTCCTTCCAGAGAACTACTGTTAAATCCAGAGTCATGAGGTAGCGAATCTTTTAACAGATTTAAATGCTGTTTTCTCAGGTTTCTTTAAGCGTCCCCATAGCCAGTGTCCTAAAAGGAAGTAGAGGAGGGAACCTTTCAGCCTGTATGCTGATGCGTGTAGTTTTTCATGTTTATACACTGATGTGTGCAAACTAACAAGCTTGTGTATATCTAATATGGGAACGAGCTTTTACACATACATGAGGAAGTTTTTCACTTGGGGGCTGGCTGAGCACAGTGAAGACATTTCTCTGTAGCAGGAAGAGCTCTGCTGCTCGAGGTCCTCTGTTCAGTTGAGCGTGCACATCACTCACTGGGTATAAGCTCCATTCACTGGAAGAGCACAGAGCCTACCATTTCCTTCACAGCGCTGCTAACAACAGCTGTCGGTCTCTAACACGGAATCAGGACCTTACGTGCAGAGCAAAAGCATTCATCTCTTGCCTGTAATAAAATGGTTTATACCACAGTGGAAGAAGTATCAGCAATAAGCTTCTATGAATCTGTTAAATGATTTACTACATGAATGACTCTCTGTGTATAAAAATGTTTCTCAGAAAGAAAAGTGGGCCAATGATTTCTATTCTGTGCCTAGTAACAGCATCTCTCTATATGTAATACGAGGATAAAACATTTACGCACTTGGAAAGCTTTCACATACCTTCTCTCTTAAAACCAAGATGTGAGTCATCTTTCAGGTAGCCCGGGAAACACTCTTTCTGTGGGTCTGATGCAGAGTTCACTGCCAGCTTCACTCACTGTGGGTACTTCCTGCCCCTGAAAACTCACAAAGTCAACACCCTCTTGCAAAGAGCAGTAACAAGAGCTGTACAGTAACTAATAATGCAACAAGCTGTTACATGCCGGTGAAAGGGATTTCTTGTCCATGAGCTGTTAGAACACTGGGTGCAGGGAAGCGTCTAAGTAGCAAGAAAAGCGCTACTTGGAGGTTCTTTATTCAACTGACTATGCGCATCACCCTCTGGGAATAACTTGTGCTCACTGGAAGAAATCTCTCCTAAAATGTCTTTCACACAGCTAGTAAAAACAACTATATACATGTACTATGGAAGCAAGATTCCCATACAGGCTGAAAGGTTGCCTCCTCTACTTCCTCTTAGGACACTGGCTATAGGGAAGTAAAGAAACCTGAGAAAACAGAATTTAAATCTGTTAAAAGATTTGCTACCTCATGACTCTGGATTTAACAGCAGTTCTCTGGAAGGACACTGTGCCTAAGATTTCTGCAAGCCAGCAGGTAAGAGCCTCCATTTAGACACTGAGTCATACTGAGAGTCCTAATGGTGCATGGATGCTGAAGCCTTTCTGACTGCATGTCATACGGTTTCCACATTCTTTATGTATGCAAGTTCTTACTAGCTACGTGGAGGGCATCTTAAACTCAGGGTTCTTTCACAGAAATGTTGTTATGCCCAGAGAGTCGTACATAATAGTGAATCTTTTAACAGGTTTCTAGAAACTGTTTTCTCAAGTTTCTTCAAGCTTCACTATACCCAGGAAACATGTGAGACCCTTTCACTCTGTGTAAATTTTGCTTCCACATTAGAGTTTCTGAGCTCTTGCTCCTAGCTATATGAAAGGAATTTCAGACGCGCGTTCTTTCAGTGAACTGACATTATGCCCGAGGAGAGGAGCATGATGCCAACTGCATAAGGACCTGGATCAGCATTGCCTCTCCTGCTCCTCAAAAGCTTCCCTGTACCCCATGTCTGAGAGCCCACAGGTGAGAAAGTCTTCCCCTAGTGGAAATTCTTGCTCCCATATTAGGTACATACGGACTTGGTTAAAACTAAACTAAAGACATTTTAGACATGGTGCTCCTTCAGGAGAAAAAAGTCACGTACGGTGTGAGGCTCGTGGTGAACTGTTGAACAGACCTGCCAAAGTGCTGTTCCTCAGGCCACTTGGATGCTGAGTCACGCCGAGACGTTTAACACTGAATGGATGAGAAAGACTTTCCAAGTCCTCTCCCCATGTCCCCAACATACAGATGTTCTTACTGACTACGCGGTAGGAATCTGAAGCTCAGAGTTCTTTCACAGAAAAGTTGATAGATTCAGAGTCATGCATGTAGTAAAAACTTTAACTATTTTCTTAGGTTTCTTCAAGCTTTGTTATACCCAGTGTTCTGACAGGAAATACATAGACATTTTTTCACTTTGCATGCAAAGTCCTCCGTGTTAGAAGCTGTTGTCACTACCTATAGGAGAGAAATTGTAGACATAATGTTCTTACAATGAAAAAAGTCATGCTCAGTGAGGGATGTATGTAGTCCAATGAATACGGGACCTGTAATCTTTCTCTAACAGAAGCCTAGTTACAGCCTGTGTTCTAAAGGCCATGGGTGAGAAAGCCTTTTTTCTGCATGTAAAAATTTGTTCCTATATCACACACATATAGACTTATTAGTACACTATGGAAGAAAGTTTAGACAATTCTGTCAGTCACAAAAAGTTAGACTGTGAGTGAAGCTAGCAGTGCGTAGATTAACAGCCCTGGACGGTTCATTTTCTCTGGCTGCTTGGGTGCTAGTCATACCTGATGCTTTTTCAGCGAATGGATGGGAAAGCCTTTTCCAGGGCATGTAAAATCCTGTTCTAGATTTTCAATATTTCGATGTTCTTGCTGGCTACATAATAGAAATCTTAAGCTCAGTTTTTTTCACAGAAATATTGTTATTTCCAGAGTTTAAAGCATGTAGTAAATAATTTAACAGGTGGAAAGAAGCTGTTTTCTCAGAATTCTGAAAGGCTCACCATGCCCAGTGCCCTTACGGGGAACAGATGAGACCAACTTCCGCACTGCATCGAAGCCTTGCTTTCATGGTGGGCAGAGCGCTGTTGTCACTAGCTGGGATGCAGGACATCTTAGACACAGTGTCTTTCAGGGGAAGAGCTGTACCCAGTGAGTGATGCACACGGCTAACTGAACGGAAGACCTGGGGCAGCAGGGCTCTTGCTCATGAGGAGTTTTGTTATAACGAGTGATTTCACACCCAATAAATGACAAAGCCAATCCGTCCTCATTTAAAAGAATGTCCCCACATTAGATATATGGAGACTTTTGAATAGCACTAGGAAAGAATGTTTAGACACTGTTCTTTCCTTGAAAAAAGTTACATGCAGTGAGTGAAGCTAGTGGTGACTAGTGCAAGAGACATCTAGAACTGCTGATTCCCAGGCTACTTGGATGCTGGGTCACAGCCAGTGTTTTAACAGTGAATGTTTAGCAAAGGCTTTCCTAGTGCTGTAATAGAGAACAAATCTGACTCTATATTGGATCTGTTCCTTTAATTTTAACCACTGTGCCCGCCCTGCTTTCCAGGCTTAGTCTTGCCAGCTCTGCACCTTTTGTGAAACAATGTTGCCTTTAGCCTGACATCTACAGGAGAGCCTATTCTAGGGGCTCTGACCTTTAAGGATGGTAGCTCTTCTGCATTTACATAGAGATAGCAAGTTGCAAACCAGAGAATAACCTTTGTTTTGTTGGAGGTTTACAAGGACAGCATGACCTGACCCACATGGATGGCTGAAAGAACAAAGAATGCCTGCAGCAAGAAGTTTGCAACAACCAACCACACCCCTTCCCCTGTTTTGTTCTGTTTTGTTTTTTGTATAAAATGAGCCTGCATTCTGACTGGAGCAGGATGGCTATCCAAGACAGTAGTCTGCCATCCTCTGGGTCTGCCGGTCTTTGCAAATAAAGTTGCTATTCCTTGCCCCAACACCTTGGCTGTCGTGTGGCAAGCAGAACAAGTTCCGATTGGGTAACGGTCCCCTGTTTGTTTGCAGCATCAACAAAGCTGATGACAGTGGAGTCCCTTCTACCCTGATAGGGGCAGCAGTTAATTCTGATGGGAATAGACACATTTTACAGATATAAGTTTGCCCACAGGACCTCAGCCAGCATCTCTAAACAATGTTGAAACCACCAATACAGGGTCACGCATGGTATCACCTCAGACCAAGGGACCCACTTTATGTCAAAAAGAGCAGGAGTGGGCAACATGGCCAGGGGACCCACCGGGTCTGATCACATGATCTGGCACCAAGCAGCTGTCAGGCCCACACCTCCATGAATGATCCAGTGTTGGCCCAGGACAAGCTGCCCTCCCCCAGGAAGCTGTGTGTATTCACGTCAGTCACATGTACGTAGCGCTCCATCACCGACAGAACTCAGGGCAGAGGAGCAGAAAGGTGAAAGGAGGCCCTACCCTGACCGAGCGACCCACGTGAGGCCCTGGTGCTTCCTGTCCCTGCAGCCTTGGCTTCCCATCCTGGTTCACAAAGGTGAGAACACTTTTACCAGGGCACATGGTGCTCCAGCTGCTGCCTGAGCCCTCTGGGAACTGCAGGTCAGCACCTGGACAGGGATGACTCACCACGAGGGCCGCGAGGAGGGAGACTCGGTGTCGACAGGGAGGGCAGGGAAGGGTGCGGTCTCGGGTTCTGCTTGGCCTTCTCTTGCTGCTCTCTGGCCCTGTGTTGGTTGCGTGGAAATGTACAGCAGGCAAGACCCAAGAAGGGGATGCTGACCTCTCTGGGATGAAGGTCAGGGTTATACATCCAGGCAAGACACTGAGACCAGCGGAGGTGCCAAATGAGGGTTAGGGGACCCTACAAAGGTCAGAACAGGAGGGGACGATGAGTCCATATATGGATAAGCCCTTCTAAGTTTATCCTAAGACATGAGGACCCCCCGGGGCGCTGGAGTTGTTGCTCCCAGTGCACACCTGGGAAGCAGATCTGAACGGTGCCTCCCAGACCACCCTCCAGGATCCCGGAGCACATCCCTCAGCTACAGGCAGCACAGGTACCAGGCAGCAGCTCTCAGAGGCCAGTCAGAAGGATCACCTCCTCTGAGGATGGCGGCTCCGCCCAGGGTCCTGCTCCCTTCTGGAGCAGCCCCACCCCCAGTGACGGATGGATGTAGGGGGTTGAGGCTCGGCCTTCCTGCCCCAACTTAGGACAATTCCAGAGGGCCCTTCCAGCCTGAGAGCTTCATCCCTTCCCACACTGCTGCAGATCAGATGTTGATCCTGGGACCCACTGCAATACACGGGAGGCAAGATGGCCCGAGGTTCCCAATAGCCGCTCCCAGCTCAGTTCCACCAGAGATGACTAGTTTCTACAGCCCTGTCACCTAATTATCATTCAGAAAAGGAGAGGGGGGATCTAAATTTGACATAGCTTGGCTTTTGCACTCCTCATTTCATGGCAGGAGGTTATAGAGCCAAAGGTTTGTAAGAACCATCCTCCCAGTGTCCCAGCTCCTTCCAGAGTGTATTAGAGACCAGAGCCTGAGGTCAGATGAACGTGACAACATTGATGGGGAACACACAGCTGCTGCCTTGAAGCCCCTTTTGTGAGAGAAGAAACGACAGTGTGAATTCGCTCTAGCTCTGAGAATGAGATGTCAAAACTGGTCCTGCTGTGGAAATTCATTCAGAAACTAGTCAGCTTTCTTGTTTCTGGGTTGGGGGGGAGGTAATAGGTTTGTTCACTTATTTTTAATGGTGGGACTGGGGATTGAACCCAGCACACCATGCATGCTAAGCACATGCTCTGCCACTTGGCTATACCCGCCCCCCTTGGAAACTAGTCAGAAATACAAAGGGCCAAGAAAAGCCAAGACAATGTTTGCAGAAGAAAAATAAGAAACAGAGCTTTTTTCTACTAGATAGCAACATCTGTTTTAAAGGTGCAGTAGTAATTAAGGCAGCGCGGTTCCAATGTAAGAAGCAAGAAACAGACCAACGAATGGAAGAACTGTAAAGTGGACTCATACTACGTGGAGACGATTTACAGCAGGGTGGTGCTTCGGAGAAGTGGGGAAAGGATGATCCTGTGAATAAAGGATGCCAGGACCACTGAATACAGATCACTTAAAAAAGAAATGGAAACAAATGTGACGCTACCTCATACAAAAATCAACTGCTGAGAGGGGGCCAAGGAAGCAGCTGTGTTTATGAAGACAACATCGAGGATCTGACTGTGACGGTGGACACACAGACCTATGTAGGTGAGAAAATTGTGTAGACCCTAATTCACACACACACACACACACACACAACACACACACACACCACAATGAGTGCAAATGAACTAGGGAAGAAAGCCCATAGCAATGTCCTGGTTGTGATGGTTTACTACAGTTCCTCAAAATGTCACCATTATGAAACTGGGAGAAGTGAACAAAGAATCCTAGATTTTTATTATTATATTTTTTATTTATTTTTTTATTGGGAGGCAATTACATTTTTTTATTGATTTTTAATTGT
>NC_045721.1:164942-176804 GCF_009834535.1 Camelus ferus | reverse complement strand
GAGCTTTATATAGTCTAGAAGTTAAGCCATGTTCAGTCTCATCTTTTGCAAATATTTTCTCCCATTCCATAGGTTGTCCTTTTCTTTTGCTTATGGTTTCTATTGCTGTGAAAAGTTGATAGGTTTAATTAGGTCCATTGTTTATTTGGCTTTTATTTCGTTTCTTGGGTGGATTGCCCTAGGAAAACGTTGCTGAGATGTATGTCAAAAAAGTTTTGCTATGTTTCTTCTGAGAGGTTTATAGTGTCTTGTCTAATGTTAAGTATTTAAGCCATTTTGATTTGTTTCTTTTGGGTTTTTTTTTTGTGACTCTATTGTATGCTTTCGATTTGGGGTTACCTTATTTTTCAAGTATTCAACCCATTACTATATCTATTTCCTATAGACTGGTAATCACGTAGGCTCCAACACATCCTAAGAATAATGAGAAAAAAAGAAAAAAAAATCTTATCTTGCTACCGTCTCCCATTCCCACCTTTTTGTATTTTGATGTACTTTTTTTTTTTACATCTTCATGTTTACTCTTGTAACTCGTTATTGCATTTTCAACTATGGATTTCCCATTTCTATAGCATCTGCTTCCTTTCTGTTTAGAGTAGAACTTTTAATGTCTCTGTTTGGGTCAATTATGCTGAATTATCTCCCCACCCCCTCCCACTGCGCCTCTGTATCTCAGTCCCGGGAAGCCAAAACCATAGCCTTCATCAGTTCTGGGAAAGCAATCTTCAGAGTGGGAAAAAAAACATTGAAAAAAATATCTGGTGTGCTTTCTACCCTTGCCCAGAGAGTGAGAATCACCTCTGTAGGAGGAGGAAGAAAGTGGAGGTGAGGGCGCAAAGTCTTTTCTCCTTTTGCTACTGAAAAATGATTGCCTTTGTAATAGTGATGATGCCTTTTAAATTGGTGAGATCGAGATTCCACAGTTCAGCGCCTGTGAATAACCAGCCAGGAGAAAGCTCTCCAGGGCCCTGCAGTGGGAAAGGCAGCCCCTCTGAGCACCTGTTCTTCTGTAATTTTCCTGCCTCCACACGGTTTCGCTAGGCACGTGCAGGACTGCAGTTCCCCGAGGTGGAGGACGGCGAGACCCCTGCGGGTGGCGAGCCACAGGAGCCCACACTTGAAGGACAAATTGAAGAGTAGTGGGGAGGGCGTAGGAACAGAGGATGGTTGAGACCCAGGATGGAGTCCTGGAGTCAGCAGGCGAGGCTGGCGGGGCAGATGGGGCCCTGGGGAATGGGCAGTCCTTGAGGGATCTGAAGCAAAGATATGAACCAAGAGACTGGGCTTTGTGTGGGGAAAGCGTGCCTGGAGGCCACGGGCAGCTCAGTGAGCCCAGGGGGAGAGGGCAGTTCCCCAAGTGGGTTGACAGGTCACAACCAACTCACTGGGGACCGACCGAGAGGTACCGATATATTGTTAACATTTTGTCCCTCTTCCTGGAAAAGAAACTGCTTCCTGTTGAATAGCCTGTGCGTTAGTGAGAATTAAAGACATGAAGCAACATTTCCTCAAAAGTCATCCATTCTGTAGTTGTAGTAAGGGTCAAATCAAACTTGAATAGACTAAATCAAAACATCATCATCGGATTTAAAATCCTTTAAAATAAAAACTTTGCTGTCTTTGTTCTTCATTTCAGGGTCACTGGTAATAATAATAGTAACTAAAGCAAACAGCAAACCCTTAAAGAACTCTGTCCTGCTGTTCAGGAACTCTGTGTTCATGACAACCCAATGAGGTTGCACTTTACAGGAAGGACAGTCATTAATCACACAGCTAGTAAATGGCAGAGCTGGGACTTGAACCCAAGCTGTCTGGCCCCAGAGCCCCTCTCAGGCCCTTCACTGCAGCTCATCACTTGGCATGCCTGACACAGGCCAGCATTAAGGAGCAGCGTGGCCTTGGCCAAGGTGCTTCACCGCTTGGTCTCTGTTTCCTCATCTGTAGAATGGGGGTGTGGGCAGTGAAACTATGTGAGCTCAGTGGTCACTTCCTCCAGCTCTGCTATTCTACTGCTTTTAGTTAGTTTAGTAAATATCCCGAAGCCCTGCTTGGCCAACGCATGGGCTGGCGCTTAGCTAGGCCCTGGGTTACAGAGAAAAGAAGATCAGCCTGCTTCTCCGAGGAGCCTGTTCCCTCCACGGAATAGAGCTGCGAGGACCCAGGCTCCCTCGCTGGCAGTCGGGGGGCTGGGCAGAAAGTCTGATAGAAGATGGAGGCAGAGCCCCTCCGAAAACATGGTGGCCACACAGTTCTCTGAAGGGAGTCTTGTCTGTCCAGGGGCTGCTGAGAGGGGCGTCTCATGAGGCCAGTAGTCCCCCCAACCTAAGCACTCAGGACAAAGATCCAAGCCATCCCTGCGTGTCACCATAGAGCCCAGTACCATCCTCATCACTGTGCATCTGTGCTTCCTTTGTCCTGGGACCTCTCTTCCCCCTACACCCAGAAGACTTTGCTCCCTCTCTTCTCTGAGTGTCCCCTCACTTCACCCGTGGTCCCATGCTTCCTGGGCCACCATCTCTGGAGTTGACACTTTGCCTCCTCACCACCCCTCCGTTTGATCAGGGGCTGGGTTGGCCTCCTTGTGCTTCACTTTCCCCCTTCAGATGATTGCTCCTCCCCTCGTAGGAGCACATGGAAAACCCAGATCCTTTCCTTGTAGTGCCTGCCACCCTGGCCTCCCTGCTCATCTGCCTCAGCCAGGAGGACCTGGACCACCAGCTCTGTATTGCCTCGCCTCCTACCATCAAGACGCCAAAGTTCATTCTCCCTCCTCCACCCAGTGTGGTCATTTTAGGGTCTTCTTCGCCATCAGCCTGAGCCAGCCACCCCCCATTCACCCTACCCCCAGGCTCATACCCAGGCCTGTCTCCACCACAGGTCCAGTCTCTCTCCTTTAAGTGCCCTCCTCTAGCCATCCAGCTGCTTCTCCACCAGCCTCCCTGGTCCTCCTTCACCCTCACTGGGGCATCATGTGCTGACTCCTCTGCTTTCCTGCCTGTCCACGTTCCTCTTACTTCCACTTCCCCACCTTCCAGCTCTGCATCCACAGTCAGCACTCTCTATGACAGACAAAACCCCCCTTGAGCCTTGACCTTTTCAGTTCCTCACCAGGCCGACTTCCATCTCAGTTCACACCCAGCTCTACTTGTTCTGAGCCTGCAGGCAGGCAGGCTCTGCCAGCACAGATTTCCAAGACTAGCAAATCAATGCCCACCGTGTTGCCAGCTGCCAGGCAATCCTCCAGGATTTCTCTAGTGAGCACATTCCCCACTTACACTCAGTGGTGTCAACATTCTCTGCTCTCTGCACACCTCTAAGCTTCCCTCTGTCGCTTCCCTGACTCCCAGAAGATTGGCCTTGCCTCCTGCTTCAGAGAGAATGGCATGTCACTTGGAAGGAACTCGCTCACCTGCAGCAAATCTGCTCACCTCACCTTTTATCTGTCCCTCTCCCACCTGGACGCTAGCTGTAGTTGTTCTTAATTCAGTGAGTTTAGTTGACATATATATACACAGTTAAAAGCATAGCACACTATCGGCTACCTTCTATGGCTTACTTTTTCAATTTAACATAGAGTGTGTGATTCATCCACTTCGTTGCATGTACCTGCTGTTCACTTGTTTTAACTGATCTTAAATGTTGTGTGTGTGAAAGTAACACAAGGCAAGGGTAAGCCAGGATTCAGGATGCTGGTTACTTCCTGTGAGAAGAGGCCAAGAGCAGGATAGGACACAGTATGTCACTGTCAATAGTCCTGTTCTGATGCTGGGTGAAAGGTTCACAACTGTTTCTTAAAATATAGATTTTAATACGTAAATACCTCTGACAGGCACCTAAGGTGAGAATGTGTCATGAACCAAGACGTACAATGGGTAATATTACATCATTATTGTTATGTATTCTTGTTATAAAATATATTAATCATAATCCTACATTGTTATGTGTTATATATTATATAGATGCATGAATTATATATTATGTATATAAATACCTACATATGTATTATATACTATCTAATAATAAATAAACAGAGCACTAATATGCTAGTATATCTATTATTATGTATTATTTAATAAATAATAACATACTATATCCTGTTATTTGACATGGCACCTAATCTTTAATCAAATGAATATATGTCACTATATGTAATGGTAATTAATAAATTAAATGAGAAGCCCGCATCTTTTAATGCCAACACTGGTCCAGCTGTCACTGTCTTTTCTCTTCCCTTTCATGGCAGAGGTCCTCACAGTGCTATCCGTTCCCCCTTTCATCTCCTTATCCTGAACCTTCCTCCTCCTCCCATCCCATGCTGCCTTCTGCCCCGTGGCCCCTCTAGTCACCAGCGGCCTCTGGGGCACTGATCTGCGGGCACGGTCTCAGGCCCCAGCTCACCTGCCTGTCTGCCACCTCTGTCACTGCTGGAGGGGCCATGGCGGGGGTCAGAGTGCACCCCTTGTCCTGGAAGAGAACACAGCACAGACTCAGTGACCAGCAGCAGGTGTGGCCGGGACCTGCAGGACTGGGGGGAGAGCCAGACTGTCTGCATCCAGACCGGGGGCACTTGGAGTGTGAAGAAGCCCCGTCCTCACTGCCCCTGAAGTGAGGAAAACACCCTCAGGTGAGTTAAAGTGCTTATGACCTAGGTCTGTTGGCTGGAAAGGACAAACGGGCCCCTAAGGGGAGGGTAGTTGATGTTCCAGGCCCCACCAAAGCCCTAAGGGCTGGCGGGGAACCAGGTTGGACGCTCCACTGGACCCAGTGCCCCCACGGGGGTGGGGCCTTTGGGAACAAGCAGAAAGCACTCGGTCTCTGGGGGGAACGGGGCCATGTGGGAGCATCCCTGCAGCGAGTCAAGTGACGTCAGTGCTTGTGGGATCCGTTTTTATGGCCACACTGAGCCTCAGCAGAAGCCACAGCAGGAGTGGATTCTTGTCTCTCCAGCTGCCATCGTGTCTGAGTGTCAGGCTTTAGACACGATCCCCTGGGGTGCTAGGACAGTTACAGACAGGCGGCTCGGGGATGCCTCAAGAGGGCGGTACTGGCCTTCCTGCTGACATGATTACACAAAGATCCAACAATCCATCGATGGGAAGAAAATAAGTACCATGGTCACATCTGGACCCCAAGCTTAGACGTGGTATATGGGTGACATTTATCGACAATCCGGCGAAGTTCCGGCCAGAGCTAGAGGCCAGGGCAGCAAGACGGGAGTGGCACTAAGGAGCATCGTGGTGCAGAGGCTAGACTGGGGGTCTGCAGGCTCCTCCCAGGAGGAGCCTCAGTGTTTGGGAGGCGGCTAACTTGCTTGCTTCATGTCACCAGCAAGTGATGCCACCTGCTGAAAATCAGCTATAATCCTGAGCCGGGTCAGCCCTGGGTGATGTGATAAAGGCTCCTACAAGAGGGAGCACCAGACAGATAGTGAACCAACCAACAGGCTGATGAGTTTCTGGCCTGTGTTTTTCGTGCTTTCGTAGCCAAGAATGAGGAGAGATTTGAATGTCTCACCGTGAAGATTTTAACAACTTAAGAGAGTTCCGTTTCTCACTGCAGTTCAGTGTCACCCGGAGGAATTCAGGAGGTGTTTAGACCCAGTGGAGACTAACGGCCTCTTTGTTCCTCATCAACCTGGCAAACCCACCAGCCCTCTATGGCCAGACCTTGGCAAGTGCCTTCTCTTGTTCTAACAAAACCCTTTCCACCCACGCCTGTGGTATACTTTTATTTTTTTTAATTAATGGGAATGAAGATAGCTTACAGTCTCCTCAGGCCTTTCCTTAGGGCTTCTGACCTTAGACCCCGGCAAGGGGGCCCTCCCCCAACACGCTGCCATGGGTCCTGCACTACAGAGGGTCCCTCTGGCCCTGACACTTCCTCTGGCCATGCCCTCCATGGGGTGGAGTCAGCAGGGCCAAGGGGACACGGTCATTGGCTCCATCGCGTGCTCTAGAAACTCAGGAACCCAAATGCCCTGCCTCAGTAGCCCCTGACCCATTTCTAGTGCCTGCACCGGCTCTCCCTGGAGTTCAGATTCCCAGGACTCACAGAGAGGCCAAAGGGCAGCTGTTTGCATAGAGGGTATGAGCAGAGCCTGGACGTGAGGTCTGAGTGTCCCCCTGTGCACATCCAAGGCCCCTTGTGGCAAGGAATGGACCCAGCATTGGGAAGAAAAGGGTCAGGCTACTGGTCAGAGACTGGGAATCAGCTCTCCCCACACGCTCTCTTTCTTTGCCGGACTCCCCTGTGTCTGGGAATTCTAAATTTGAACCTGACCTTCCCCCTTATAATGAATGTATATTTGTAAAGGCAGGAGTTTAGAACCTACTGCACTTCACATGTTTACATGTATAGGATGTGAGCTCCCAGGTATGCTCTGGCCCCGCACTTCCAAAGGTCCAGAGCAGTTATGTTGGCTCTACTGAGACTGTAAGTAGGTAAAGACCATCTCCAGAGAGGAGGGGCTCCTGCTTCACGCTCCAAAGTCAGGATCTTCTGAGTGGATAAAACAATGGACACTGTGACCCTCAATTGTAAATTGATTTAGAATAACGCCAAAGTTTGTAAGACGTGTGTGTGAGCACGCGCGCACCTTTGGACGTGTGTGGTACATGACTGTGTGTGTGTGCGTGCGCACGCGCAACTGGGGATGTATGTGGTTCTGTATGTTATGTGTGTGTGTGTGCCTGAGGACGTGTGTGGTTGTATGTTATGGGTGTGTGTGTGGTACATGACTCTGTGTGTGTGAGCGTGGGGATGTATGTGGAGCAGAGCCAGTGTTTCTGCACTTGTGTTTGTGTGTACATGCATGCATTAGTTTTAATAGTAGAAGCTCTCATTTAGAATTATGAAGTAGTAAAAATTGTATGATGTCCTTTGCTGTATAATTCAAAATTAAAATAATGTTCAATAACCAGAAATTTAGTCCCCCTCAGATTCTGATATTTTTCCCATATTGATTATGTCTTCATTTTACTGATGAGGAAACTGTAGCTTAGAGATGTTAACTGACTCAACCAAGGGCATGGAGCTCACGAGCCCAGGACCAGGACGCAGTCCAAGCCGCGCTGCTCCAGAGGCCTGGAGCCTTGCTCACGATCACACATGGCCTCTTGGCGGGGGAACAGATTCTGATGGGCTGTGGCCAGCGTGAAGGCTGCCCAAGCCGGGGACTCGGGAAGCTGGGCGGAGTGTACCAGACAGCAGACAAGAGTGAAGGGCTGCTCAGAAATCAGATAGGTTCCTAGGTCTTGAATGAGGAAGGAGGCTCACTGCTCATCCTTGATCCCTTTGCTGGTGGCCAAAAGGGACCAAGTCCCACGAGAGCACTTCTGGCAGCTGCCTGCCAAAAGCAGGAAAAGGACTGCTCAGGACTGGCTCTGCAGTAGGAGCAGAGGAAGGGAATGTCGCCTCCAGGTGGGACATCCTTGGTGATGGCAGTAGGAGGCCTAGCAGCCTTTGGTATAGAGGTGGCAGGACAAGGTCCTAGTGGATGATCAGTTTTCACGTGTCTTAAAAATCATTGCTTCATATATTTTATCCATTTTGTGGTTTACTTTTGGGTGGTAAATATGGTCTGTTTTCCTCCATATTACCTGCATAGATTAATTTTTTATTGTTAATTTTCTCTTCAGTGATTTGGAAGCTATATTGCCTCTTAATGAAAATTCTCTCTAAATTTTTATAAATCATCTCTGAGTACATAACATTATATGAAATTGGACCAGTATTCTTATGAGTCTCAAAGATGATATAATCTATTAGATCCTGTTCCTCAATAATGATAAATTTATCATATTTTACCTCTCTGCTGTTCCAAATTGTGTGTGTGTGTGTGTGTGTGTGCTCCAGTTGCTACTTTTTAGACAGTTGCTTTAAGTTTGTTATATTAACAAAGAAAATATAGGTATAAACATCTTGGATTTCATTGCTCACTACCATTATTTATTCCCATGTCTTTCCCACTTTTGAGTTATTTACTTATCGGGATTTCCCAATCAACTGGACACATGATTGACTAATTTTTTTCGAGCGGTGGACTTGGAACACTTACATATCTATATGCAGATTTATGTTCTCCTCATCAACAACACTCAGCGTGTTGTTGATAGCCTAAGCCTTGTTTTAAATTAAGGCATTCTTTTTCATCACCAAAAAAAAAAAAATATTCTTAAATTAAGGTGCTGTCTTTTTATGACTGGCTAGTCCTGTATGGTGAATGGATATTAATAGAGATTTCCTTAACCTTCCTCCTTCTTTTTGCCATAACTCGAATTCATTGAGAAGCATGTTTTTTTCATTTCTCTGATGGGCTTCCACTTTGACTTCCGCTTTAAACCATCACACCACTCATTTTCTCCATGCTTATTCCTGAAAAAGTGAGCTCTATATTGGTTTAAATGTGGTTCCCGTCAAAGATGTGTGACTCCCTGTCCAAAGGTCCAAAGGAAGGGAAAAGGAAAGATTCCTGTTTCTGGTGGTTACATTTTGTCAGGTTAGAGATCTAGTTATCCGTGTGGCTGAGGTGGAATCTGCAATATCTTGGCTCAGAGTTTCCTTTTTCTGGCTTAGTAGGGGAGCCGCATTAGCTCGGGTCACGGTGCTGTGGCCGTTGTCAGGATCCCGGGGCTGAGGCAGCCCCTCTAACCCCTTGTTATTTTGATCTTGCAAACTGGGTCCCAGCTATGCAAACCCTGCACCAGGCGGCCAGGATTGCCCCCCACGTGACGCATCCCCAGTTCCTCGGGGTCCCTCACTGCTATCAGCTAGCTCCAGTAAGAGTACGAGATGCCTTCCACTGCGGTCCTTCCTCCTTCCTCTCCAGGCAGGCCCCCCTTTCCCACTAGTTGGCCCTAAGCCTTCTCTCTTGCGCTACATACGCTGATGGAATTCCTCAGGGTTTCCAGCAGGTAGATGGTGCTCTTCTATGTTTGGACCTCTTCAGTGCTTGCAGTGGAAATTTAGGAGGTGGGAAGGAGGAGCTTGGGGGTTCTCCATATTTAGGGGCTACCTATCCAGCAGATTCAACTAACTGTGGATTGAAAATATTCCGGAAAAACAGAAAGTTTCAAAAAGCAACACTTGAATTTGCCACACACCGGCAACTGCTTACATAGCATTCATGTTTTACTAGATACCATGAGTAATCTGGAGATACTTTACACAGGAGGACACAGCGAAAGAGAAAGTGACAACAAATATATGTGTATATTCATGTATAACTGAAAACTTGTGCTGTATGCTGGAATTTGATACAACATTGTAAAATGACTATAACTCAATAAAAAAAAGTTTGAATATATATAAAAAATTACATGGAAGGATGTACATGATTTCCATGCAAGTCCTATGTCATTTTATACAAGAGATGTCAGCATCCATGGATGTTGACTTCGGGGGGAGTCCTGGAAACAGTGCCCCATGGTTACCAAGGGATGACTGAAAGTCTAGGCTCGTTATCACAGCCCGTAAGGTCCCCACGTGGTCTGAATCCTACCTGTACCACACTTCCCTTGTCACTCTCATCCAGCCCTTGCAGACTGCCATCTGATTCTTGAACAGGCCACACCCACTGCACTTCATTTCTGGCCCCTAGAAATACCCGTTACTTTCTGAGCATGGCTCTGCTTTCCCAAAATGGGCTGCATTGCCACTAGAGAAGACAGTGTGGAGGTTCCTTTAAAAACTGAAAATGGACTTAACTCATGATCCAGCCTTCCCACTCCTGGGCATATATCAGAAGAAAACTCTAATTCAAAAAGTCACATGCACCTCAATGCTCAGAGCAGCACTATTTATAATAGCCAGGACATGGCAACAACCCAAATGTCCATCGACAGCTGACTGGATAAAGAAGTAGTAGTATATTTATACAATGGAATACTACTCAGCCATGAAAAAACAAAATAATGTCATTTGCAGCAGCATGGATGGACGTAGAGATAGTCATTCTAAGTGAAGTAAGCCAGAAAAAGAGAAAAATGCCATATGACATCACTTATATGTGGAATCTAAAAAAAGACACAAATGAACTTAACTACAAAAGAGAAACAGACCACAGACATAGAGAAACAAACTTACGGTTACCAGGGAGAGAAGGGGATGGGAAGGGATAAATATGGGAATTCGAAAAGTGTCCCTCTTGGGGAGTGATGGAAAAGTTAGCTATCTAGATCGTGTTGATGGTTTTCTGGGTGTAGACATTTATCAAATTCATCAAAGAGTACATGTGAAATATGTGTATTTTACTGTACAGGAATCATACCACAATAAAGGTGCCTGTAAAAAAACAGGAAAAGATTGGCAGCATTTTGTCCAACGTTTTTATGTGTCTTCAGTGAGTGGGTCTTCAAGTTTCTGGTCTGCCATATTTTCTGAACCAGAAGTGCCCTCCTTCCCTTTTCTTTGGTAAACCGTCAATGGGTGGCATTTATTCCCGTGGCTTCAACTGCTCTCTGTCCACTGATTAACTGTCAACTCTTTTCCAGCATGGACATCTCAGTTCAGTCCCAGAAATATACTTCTAATTGACAAGTAGACATTCCCATTTTATTATCCCATAAAAATCTCAAGCTCTGTATGTTTGGATTTACACTCGCTCAGAAATAGGTTTACTTCTTCAAACAATGGCATCACTATTCCATCTGTATTCCGTGCCATACATCTGGGGAGTTTTCGCATTAATTTTCCACAACCCTCACCCCTGTCAGTACTACATTTCTATTCCTTAATGTCCCCCAACTAAGTCCCTGCTCCTCTCTCACCCCTACATTAATTCACACCATTGCTATTCTCCCCAGTGCTGTTCTTTAGAGTACGAATCCACTTTGCTCACTTTAATGACTAATCTGTGTCACCTCTTCCTTAAAAACCCCAAAGAATTCCCCGCTGGTATGTGAGGAAGTCCACGCTCCATGATTTAACGTCACACCTTCTCATACCTAGTTGCTGCTTTTTTTAGCCTCAGCTTCCGTTAGTTCCCCACAGCCTCTAGCCTCACTGACCTCCTTCCCTAAGTGCAAAGTGCTATTAGACACGACCAGGCGTCTGCACGAGACACGCAAGCTGGCCGAGAATCCTGTCCCCACAGGACTCTCCTGGTCTAGAGATTGCTGGAATCCTTCAGATGTCAGGGCAGAAAGCATTCCTCTCTGACACCTTCCCTTCCTTCTAAAACCCAGCCCCGGCAGGTGCAAAAGCCCCTCTGAACATACAGTATACATGATGCCAAGGACTCTTATCACATTGTTTTGAAACCTATTTAAATTTGTCTCTTCACGACACTGTGATCTCCTTGAGGGATGGGGGCTGTGTGGTATTTTGTCTAGACAGATGTCTGGCACAGACCCCGGGCCATCGGAAAAAGTTCTGACTCATCAAGAAGAATTGTATTTGCGACGTCAGAAATACTACATGATTCTGAACTTACAACATCTGGCAAGGGTCCAAATAATTCACATAGCTACACAGGAAAAATATGTGTCTTCTTTTCCTCTTTGTGAGCCCGAGATCATAGGCATCCTGGAACGAAGGTGTCACTCTAAGCTGTCTGTCCCCTAGTCTATCAAGTCCAGCTTCACAATAGTTTTAGAAGTTGTGTAGGCATTGTAGGGATATGTGTACATACACCCCGATTACAGCAAAGCTGTGCTTCAACCTGACCAAGTTTAATGTCCATATAAAAGAGAAATCTCCAAACTGAAGCCTGAAGAAATTCCCGTCTCTCCTTCAGTTGATTCCATCTGCACCCCACATCACCACGGCTCATGTGCATCAGGACACATTCTTCCTAGAAACATTGTCGGTGGGATACTTGAAGAGAAACTAATTACAGCAGTCAGAAAATGGTCACATGAACGT
>NC_045721.1:104384-164842 GCF_009834535.1 Camelus ferus | reverse complement strand
GCCTCCCCAAACAGTCCCGACTTTTTCCGGAATTCTTATGTGGGAAGGTTCCGTTAATGTCTTCCACCCGGGATCTCCTAGCAGCCCATTGCCTAACTTTCCCCGAGTGCCTCCCCTGCGGCTGAAGGGGAAAGGCGGGGGTTGTGGAAATGCAGGTAGCATCTATGCCTCCCCCTGGACAGGGGAGGTATTACGGACTTCCCTATGCCACGGAACACTTGTGAAACCAGGCAGCTGCGTGAGTGTGGCCCAAGCCTCCCCCACACAGTCGCCATGTTCCGGAATTCTGAGTGTGGGGAGTTGTCTTCTGTTGCAGCACCCTGGTTACCTGAGAGTTTCGCGTTGTCTTCCCCGAGTCCCTCCCTGTGCGGGCTTCCGGGAAATGCCGGGGTTGGGCTGGAAATGCATAGCATCTAGTGACTCCCCCTGGACAGGTGGTAATTAGCGGATTTCCCCCTGCGAGGAACACCTGTGACACCAGGCAGCTGCGTGGAGGGCGGCCCTAAATCTCTCCCACACATTCAGCGTGTTCCGGAATTCTCAGTGTGGGGAGGTTCCGTCTTCGGTCTGCAGCACCCGGGATTTCTTAGGAGCCCTTCGCGTGTCTTCCCGGAGTGCCTCCCAGTGCGGGCTGGCGGGGAAAGGCGAGGTTTGGGCTGTAAATGCAGGTAGCATCTAGTGACTCCCCCTGGACAGGGAGGTAATTAGCGGAATTCCCCTGCCAGGGAACACCTGTGACACCAGGCAGCTTCGTGGAGCGTGGCCCCAAACCTCCCCACACAGTCAGCCATGTTCCGGAATTCTGAGTGTGGGGAGGTTCCGTCTTCTGTCTGCAGCAACCGGGATTGCCTAGGAGCCCTTCGAGTGTCTTCCCCGAGTCCCTCACTGTGCGGGATGCCGGGGAAAGGCGGGGGTTGGGCTGGAAATGCAGGTAGCATATTGTGACTCCCCCTGGACAGGGGAGGTAATTAGCGGACTTCCCCCTGCCAGGGAACACCTGTGACACCAGGCAGCTGCGTGGAGGGCGGCCCCAAACCTCCCCCACTCAGTCAGACTTTTCCTGATTTCTGAATGTGGGGAGGTTCCGTCATCTCTATGCAGCTCCCGGGATAACCTAGGAGCCCTTCGCATGTCTTCCCCGAGTGCCTCCCAGTGCGGGATTCCGGGGAAATGCGGGGGTTGGGCTGGAAATGCAGGTAGCATCTAGTGCCTCCACCGGACAGGGGAGGTAATTAGCGGATTTTCCCTTGTCTGGGAACACCTGTGACACCAGACTGTTGCGTGGATGGTGGCCATAAACCTCACCCACACAGTCAGCCATGTTCCGGAATTCTGAGTATGGGGAGCTTCCGTCATCACTATGCAGAATCTGGGATAACCTAGGAGCACTTCGCGTGTCTTCCCCGAGTGCCTCCCAGTGCGGGCTGGCGGGGAAGGCGAGATTTGGGCTGTAAATGCTGGGTAGAATCTAGTGACTCCCCCTGGACAGGGGAGGTAATTAGCGGAATTCCCCCTGCCAGGGAACACCTGTGACATCAGGCAGCTGCGTGGAGGGCGGCCCTAAACCTCTCCCACACAGTCAGCCGTGTTCCGGAATTCTGAGTGTGGGGGAGGTACCGTCATCTCAATGCAGCACCCGGGATAACCTAGGAGCCCTTCGCGTGTCTTCTCCGAGTGCATTCCATTGCTGGCTGCCGGGGAAAGGCGGGTTTGTGCTGGAAATGCAGGTTGCATCTATTGCCTCCCCCTGGACCGGGGAGGTATTAGCGGACTTCCCCCTGCCAGGGAACACCTGTGACATCAGGCAGCTGCGTGGAGGGCGGCCTGAAACATCCACCACACAGTCAGCCGTGTTCCGGAATTCTGAATGTGGGAAGGTTCCGTCTTCTGTCTGCAGCACCCGGGATCGCCTAGGAGCCCATCGCATGTCTTCCCAGAGTGCCTCCCAGTGCGGGCTGCAGGTGAAAGGCGGGGGTTGGGCTGGAAATGCAGGTAGCTTCTAGTGACTCCCCCTGGACAGGGGAGTTAATTAGCGGATTCCCCCTGCCAGGGAACACCTATGACACCAGGCAGCTGCGTGGAGGGCGGCCCCAAATCTCCCCCACAGTCAGCCGTGTTCCGGAATTCTGAATGTGGGGAGGTTCCGTCATTTCTATGCAGCAGCCGGATAACCTAGGAGCCTTCGCGTGTCTTCCCCGAGTCCCTCCAAGTGCGGGCTGCCGGGAAAAGGCGGGGGTTGGGCTGGAAATGCAGGTAGCATCTAGTGACTCCCCCTGGACAGGGGTGGTAATTAGCGGACTTCCCCCTGCGAGGGAACACCTGTGACACCAGGCAGCTGCGTGGAGGGCGGCCCTAAAGCTCTCCCACACTGTCAGCCGTGTTCCGGAATTCTGAGTGTGGGGAGGTTCCGTCTTCTGTCTGCATCACCCGGGATCTCCTAGCAGCCCATCGCATATTTCCCCGAGTGCCTCCCAGTGCGGGCTGAAGGGGAAAGGCGGGGGTTGTGCTGGAAAGGCAGGTAGCATCTAGTGCCTCCCCCTGGACAGGGGAGGTAATTAGCGAACTTCCCCCTGCCAGGGAAGACCGGTGACACCAGGCAGCTGCGTGGAGGGCGGCCCTAAAGCTCTCCCACACTGTCAGCCGTGTTCCGGAATTCTGAGTGTGGGGAGGTTCCGTCTTCTGTCTGCATCACCCGGGATCTCCTAGCAGCCCATCGCATAATTTCCCCGAGTGCCTCCCAGTGCGGGCGGAAGGGGAAAGGCGGGGGTTGTGCTGGAAAGGCAGGTAGCATCTAGTGCCTCCCCCTGGACAGGGGAATTAATTAGCGAACTTCCCCCTGCCAGGGAACACCTGTGACACCAGGCAGCAGCGTGGAGTGTGGCCCCAAACCTCCCCCACACAGTCAGCCATGTTCCGGAATTCTGAGTGTGGGGAGGTTCCGTCTTCTGTCCGCAGCAACCGGGATCGCCTAGGAGCCATTCGCGTGTCTTCCCCGAGTCCTTCCCTGTGCGGGCTGCCGGGGAAATGCGGGGGTTGGGCTGGAAATGCAGGTAGCATCTAGTGCCTCCCCCTGGACAGGGGAGATAATTAGCGGAATTCCCCCCTGCCAGGGAACACCTGTGACTCCAGGCACCTGCGTGGAGGGCGGCCCCAAAACTCCCCCACACAGTCAGTCATGTTCCGGAATTCTGAGTGTCGGGAGGTTCCGTCATCTGTCTGCAGCACCCGGGATCTCCTAGGAGCCCTTCACGTGTCTACCCAGAGTGCCTCACTGTGCGGGCTGCCGGAAAATCAGGGGGTTGGGCTGGAAATGCAGGTAGCATCTAGTGCCTCCACCAGGACAGGGGAGGTAATTAGCGGAATTTCCCCTGTGAGGAAACACCTGTAACAACAGGCATCTGCGTGGAGGGCGGCCCTAACCTCCCCCACACATTCAGCCGTGTTCCGGAATTCTGAGTGTGGGGAGGTTCCGTCATCACTATGCAGCACCTGGGATAACGTAGGAGCCATTCGCATGTCTTCCCCGAGTGCCTCCCAGTGCGGGCTGGCGGGGAAAGGCGAGGTTTGTGCTGTAAATGCAGGTAGCATCTAGTGACTCCCCCTGGACAGGGGAGGTAATTAGCGAAATTCCCCCTGCCTGGGAACACCTGTGACACCAGGCAGCTTCGTGGAGGGCGAACCTAAGCCTCCCCCACACAGTCAGCCGTGTTCCGGAATTCTATGTGTGGGGAGGTTCCATCTTCTGTCTGCAGCACTCGGGATCTCCTAGCAGCCCATTGCATAACTTCCCCGAGTGCCTCCCAGTGCGGGCTGAAGGGGAAATGCGGGGGTTGTGCTGGAAATGCAGGTAGCATCTAGTGCCTCCCCCTGGACAGGGGAGGTTATTAGCGGACTTCCCCCTGCCAGGGAACACCTGTGACACCAGGCAGCAGCGTGGAGTGTGGCCCGATACCTCCCCCACACAGTCAGCCATGTTCCGGAATTCTGAGTGTCGGGAGGTTCCGTCATCTGTCTGCAGCACCCGGGATCACCTAGGAACCCTTCGCGTGTCTTCCCAGCAGTGCCTCACTGTGCGGGCTGGCGGGGAAAGGCGAGGTTTGGGCTGTAAATGCTGGTAGCATCTAGTGACTACCCCTGGACAGGGGTGGTAATTAGCGGAATTCCCCCTGCGAGGGAACACCTGTGACAACAGGCAGCTGCGTGGAGGGTGGCCCTAAACCTCTCCCACCCAATCAGGCGTGTTTCGGAATTCTGAGTGTGGGGAGGTTCCGTCTTCTGTCTGCAGAACCCGGGATCTCCTAGGAGCCATTCGCGTGTCTTCCCCGAGTCCCTCCCATTGCGGGCTGCCAGGAAAAGGCGGGTGTTGGGCTGGAAATGCAGGTAGCATCTAGTGACACCAACTGGACAGGGGTGGTAATTAGCGGACTTCCCCCTGCGAGGGAACACCTGTGACACCAGGCAGCTGCGTGGAGTGTGGCCCCAAACCTCCCCCACACAGTCAGCCATGTTCCGGAATTCTGAGGGTGGGGAGGTTCCGTCTTCTGTCTGCAGCAACCGGGATCGCCTAGGAGCCTTTCGCGTGTCTTCCCCGAGTCCCTCACTGTGCGGGATGCCGGGGAAAGGCGGGGGTTGGGCTGGAAATGCAGGTAGCATCTTGTGACTCCCCCTGGATAGGGGAAGTATTTAGCGGACTTCCCCCTGCCAGGGAACACCTGTGACACCAGGCAGCTGCGTGGAGGGCGGCCCCAAACCTCCCCACTCAGTCAGACTTTTTCCTGATTTCTGAATGTGGGGTGGTTCCGTCATCTCTATGCAGCTCCCGGGATAACCTAGGAGCCCTTCGCATGTCTTCCCCGAGTGCCCCCCAGTGCTTGCTGACGGGGAAATGCGGGGGTTGGGCTGGAAATGCAGGTAGCATCTGGTGCCCCACCTGCATAGGGGAGGTAATTAGCGGATTTTCCCTTGTCTGGGAACACCTGTGACACCAGACTTTTGCGTGGAGTGTGGCCCTAAACCTCACCCACACAGTCAGCCATGTTCCGGAATTCTGAGTATGAGGAGGTTCCGTCATCACTATGCAGCATCTGGGATAACTTAGGAGCCCTTCGCGTGTCTTCCCCGAGTGCCTCCCAGTGCGGGCTGGCGGGGAAATGCGAGACTTGGGCTGTAAATGCTGGTAGAATCTAGTGACTCCCCCTGGACTGGGGAGGTAATTAGCGGACTTCCCCCTGCGAGGGAACACATGTGACCCCAGGAAGCTGCGTGGAGGGCGGCCCTAAACCTCTCCCACACAGTCAGACATGTTCCGGAATTCTGAGTGTGGGGAGGGACCGTCATCTCAATGCAGCACCCGGGATAACCTAGGAGCCCTTCGCGTGTCTTCCCCGAGTGCATTCCATTGCTGGCTGCCGGGGAAAGGCAGGGGATGTTCTGGAAATGCAGTTAGCATCTAGTGCCTCCCCCTGGACAGGGGAGGTAATTAGCGAACTTCCCCCTGCTAGGGAACACCTGTGACACCAGGCAGCTGCGTGGAGGTCGGCCCCAAACCTCCCCCACACAGTCAGCCATGTTCCGGAATTCTGAGTGTGGGGAGGTTCCGTCTTCTGTCTGCAGCACCCGGGATCGCCTAGGAGCCTTTCGAGTGTCTTCCCCGAGTCCTTCCCTATGCGGGCTGCCGGGGAAATGCGGGGGTTGGGCTGGAAATGCAGGTAGCATCTTGTGCCTCCCCCTTGACAGGGGAGGTAATTAGCGGACTTCCCCCTGCCAGGGAACACCTGTGACACCAGGCAGCTGCGTGGAGGTCGGCCCCAAACCTCCCCCACACAGTCAGCCATGTTCCGGAATTCTGAGTGTGGGGAGGTTCCGTCTTCTGTCTGCAGCAACCGGGATCGCCTAGGAGCTTTTCGCGTGTCTTCCCCGAGTCCTCCCTGTGCGGGCTGCCGGGGAAATGCGGGGGTTGGGCTGCAAATGCAGGTAGCATCTAGTGACTCCCTCTGGACAGGGGAGATAATTAGCGGACTTCCCCCTGCCAGGGAACACCTGTGACTACAGGCAGCTTCGGGGAGGGCGGCCCCAAAACTCCCCCACACAGTCAACCATGTTCCGGAATTCTGAGTGTCGGGAGGTTCCGTCATCTGTCTGCAGCACCCGGGATCTCCTAGGAGCCCTTCGCGTGTCTTCCCAGAGTGCCTCACTGTGCGGACTGCCGGGGAATCAGGAGGTTGGGCTGGAAATGCAGGTAGCATCTAGTGCCTCCACAAGGACAGGGGAGGTTATTAGCGGAATTTCCCCTGCGAGGAAACCCCTGTAACAACAAGCTACTGCGTGGAGGGCGGCCCTAAACTCCCCCACACAGTCAGCCGTGTTCCGGTATTCTGAGTGTGGGGAGGTTCCGTCATCACTATGCAGCACCTGGGATAACTTTGGAGCCATTCGCGTGTCTTCCCCGAGTGCCTCCCAGTGCGGGCTGGCGGGGAAAGGCGAGGTTTGTGCTGTAAATGCAGGTAGCATCTAGTGACTCCCCCTGGACAGGGCTGGTAATTAGCGGACTTCCCCCTGCGAGGGAAAACCTGTGACACCAGGCAGCTGCGTGGAGGGCGGCCCTAAACCTCTCCCACACAGTCAGCCGTGTTTCGGAATTCTGAGTGTGGGGAGGTTCCGTCTTCTGTCTGCAGAACCCGGAATTTCCTAGGAGCCCTTCGCGTGTCTTCCCCGAGTCCCTCCCAGTGCGGCTTCCGGGAAAAGGCGGGGGTTGGGCTGGAAATGCAGGTAGCATCTAGTGACTCCCCCTGGACAGGGGTGGTAATTAGCGGACTTCCCCCTGCGAGGGAACACCTGTGACACCAGGTAGCTTCGTGGAGGGCGGCCCTAAAACTATCCCACACAGTCAGCCGTGTTCCGGAATTCTGAGTGTGGGGAGGTTCCGTCTTCTGTCTGCAGCACCCGGGATCTCTTAGGAGCCCTTCGCGTGTCTTCCCCGATTGGCTCCCATTGCGGGCTGGCGGGGAAAGGCGAGGTTTGGGGTGTAAATGCAGGTAGCGTCTAGTGACTCCCCCTGGACAGGGGAGGTAATTAGCGGACTTCCCCCTGCGAGGGAACACCTGTGACACCAGGCAGCTGCGTGGAGGGCGGCCCTGAAACTCTCCCAAACAGTCAGCTGTGTTCCGGAATTCTGAGTGTGTGGAGGTTCCGTCTTCTGTCTGCAGCACCCGGAAGCTCCTAGGAGCACTTCGCGTGTCTTCCCCGAGTCCCTCCCATTGCGGGCTGCCGGGGAAAGGCGGGGGTTGGGCTGGAAATGCAGGTAGCATCTCGTGCCTCCACCTGGACAGGGGAGGTAATTAGCGGACTTCCCCCTGCTAGGGAACACCTGTGACACCAGGCAGCTGCGTGGAGGGCGGCCCTAAGCCTCCCCCAAACAGTCAGACTTTTTCCGGAATTCTTAATGTGGGAAGGTTCCGTTAATGTCTTCAGCACCCGGGATCTCCTAGCAGCCCATTGCATAACTTCCCCGAGTGCCTCCCAGTGCGGGCTGAAGGGGAAAGGCGGGGGTTGTGCTGGAAATGCAGGTAGCATCTAGTGCCTCCCCCTGGACAGGGGAGGTTATTAGCGGACTTCCCTATGCCACGGAACACTTGTGACACCAGGCAGCTGCGTGGAGTGTGGCCCCAAGCCTCCCCCACACAGTCAGCCATGTTCCGGAATTCTGAGTGTGGGGAGGTTCCGTCTTCTGTCTGCAGCACCCGGGATTACCTAGGAGAGTTTCGCGTGTCTTCCCCGAGTCCCTCCCTGTGCGGGCTTCCGGGGAAATGCCGGGGTTGGGCTGGAAATGCAGGTAGCATCTAGTGACTCCCCCTGGACAGGGGTGGTAATTAGCGGATTTCCCCCTGCGAGGGAACACCTGTGACACCAGGCAGCTGCGTGGAGGGCGGCCCTAAATCTCTCCCACACATTCAGCGGTGTTCCGGAATTCTCAGTGTGGGGAGGTTCCGTCTTCGGTCTGCAGCACCCGGGATTTCTTAGGAGCCCTTCGCGTGTCTTCCCGGAGTGCCTCACTGTGCGGGATGCCGGGGAAAGGCGGGGGTTGGGCTGGAAATGCAGGTAGCATATTGTGACTCCCCCTGGACAGGGGAGGTAATTAGCGGACTTCCCCCTGCCAGGGAACACCTGTGACACCAGGCAGCTGCGTGGAGGGCGGCCCCAAACCTCCCCCACTCAGTCAGACTTTTTCCTGATTTCTGAATGTGGGGAGGTTCCGTCATCTCTATGCAGCTCCCGGGATAACCTAGGAGCCCTTCGCATGTCTTCCCCGAGTGCCTCCCAGTGCGGGATTCCGGGGAAATGCGGGGGTTGGGCTGGAAATGCAGGTAGCATCTAGTGCCTCCACCTGGACAGGGGAGGTAATTAGCGGATTTTCCCTTGTCTGGGAACACCTGTGACACCAGACTGTTGCGTGGGTGGTGGCCATAAACCTCACCCACACAGTCAGCCATGTTCCGGAATTCTGAGTATGGGGAGCTTCCGTCATCACTATGCAGAATCTGGGATAACCTAGGAGCACTTCGCGTGTCTTCCCCGAGTGCCTCCCAGTGCGGGCTGGCGGGGAAAGGCGAGATTTGGGCTGTAA
This sequence comes from Camelus ferus, assembly GCF_009834535.1. Classification (NCBI taxonomy): domain Eukaryota; kingdom Metazoa; phylum Chordata; class Mammalia; order Artiodactyla; family Camelidae; genus Camelus; species Camelus ferus. The sequence continues at coordinate 156,219 of NC_045721.1, read as the reverse complement.
ATGCTGGTAGAATCTAGTGACTCCCCCTGGACAGGGGAGGTAATTAGCGGAATTCCCCCTGCCAGGGAACACCTGTGACATCAGGCAGCTGCGTGGAGGGCGGCCCTAAACCTCTCCCACACAGTCAGCCGTGTTCCGGAATTCTGAGTGTGGGGAGGTACCGTCATCTCAATGCAGCACCCGGGATAACCTAGGAGCCCTTCGCGTGTCTTCTCCGAGTGCATTCCATTGCTGGCTGCCGGGGAAAGGCGGGGTTTGTGCTGGAAATGCAGGTTGCATCTATTGCCTCCCCCTGGACCGGGGAGGTAATTAGCGGACTTCCCCCTGCCAGGGAACACCTGTGACATCAGGCAGCTGCGTGGAGGGCGGCCTGAAACATCCACCACACAGTCAGCCGTGTTCCGGAATTCTGAATGTGGGAAGGTTCCGTCTTCTGTCTGCAGCACCCGGGATCGCCTAGGAGCCCATCGCATGTCTTCCCAGAGTGCCTCCCAGTGCGGGCTGCAGGTGAAAGGCGGGGGTTGGGCTGGAAATGCAGGTAGCTTCTAGTGACTCCCCCTGGACAGGGGAGTTAATTAGCGGATTCCCCCTGCCAGGGAACACCTATGACACCAGGCAGCTGCGTGGATGGCGGCCCCAAATCTCCCCCACAGTCAGCCGTGTTCCGGAATTCTGAATGTGGGGAGGTTCCGTCATTTCTATGCAGCAGCCGGGATAACCTAGGAGCCCTTCGCGTGTCTTCCCCGAGTCCCTCCAAGTGCGGGCTGCCGGGAAAAGGCGGGGGTTGGGCTGGAAATGCAGGTAGCATCTAGTGACTCCCCCTGGACAGGGGTGGTAATTAGCGGACTTCCCCCTGCGAGGGAACACCTGTGACACCAGGCAGCTGCGTGGAGGGCGGCCCTAAAGCTCTCCCACACTGTCAGCCGTGTTCCGGAATTCTGAGTGTGGGGAGGTTCCGTCTTCTGTCTGCATCACCCGGGATCTCCTAGCAGCCCATCGCATAATTTCCCCGAGTGCCTCCCAGTGCGGGCTGAAGGGGAAAGGCGGGGGTTGTGCTGGAAAGGCAGGTAGCATCTAGTGCCTCCCCCTGGACAGGGGAGGTAATTAGCGAACTTCCCCCTGCCAGGGAAGACCTGTGACACCAGGCAGCTGCGTGGAGGGCGGCCCTAAAGCTCTCCCACACTGTCAGCCGTGTTCCGGAATTCTGAGTGTGGGGAGGTTCCGTCTTCTGTCTGCATCACCCGGGATCTCCTTGCAGCCCATCGCATAATTTCCCCGAGTGCCTCCCAGTGCGGGCTGAAGGGGAAAGGCGGGGGTTGTGCTGGAAAGGCAGGTAGCATCTAGTGCCTCCCCCTGGACAGGGGAGGTAATTAGCGAAATTCCCCCTGCCAGGGAACACCTGTGACACCAGGCAGCAGCGTGGAGTGTGGCCCCAAACCTCCCCCACACAGTCAGCCATGTTCCGGAATTCTGAGTGTGGGGAGGTTCCGTCTTCTGTCCGCAGCAACCGGGATCGCCTAGGAGCCATTCGCGTGTCTTCCCCGAGTCCTTCCCTGTGCGGGCTGCCGGGGAAATGCGGGGGTTGGGCTGGAAATGCAGGTAGCATCTAGTGCCTCCCCCTGGACAGGGGAGATAATTAGCGGAATTCCCCCTGCCAGGGAACACCTGTGACTCCAGGCACCTGCGTGGAGGGCGGCCCCAAAACTCCCCCACACAGTCAGTCATGTTCCGGAATTCTGAGTGTCGGGAGGTTCCGTCATCTGTCTGCAGCACCCGGGATCTCCTAGGAGCCCTTCACGTGTCTACCCAGAGTGCCTCACTGTGCGGGCTGCCGGAAAATCAGGGGGTTGGGCTGGAAATGCAGGTAGCATCTAGTGCCTCCACCAGGACAGGGGAGGTAATTAGCGGAATTTCCCCTGTGAGGAAACACCTGTAACAACAGGCATCTGCGTGGAGGGCGGCCCTAACCTCCCCCACACATTCAGCCGTGTTCCGGAATTCTGAGTGTGGGGAGGTTCCGTCATCACTATGCAGCACCTGGGATAACGTAGGAGCCATTCGCGTGTCTTCCCCGAGTGCCTCCCAGTGCGGGCTGGCGGGGAAAGGCGAGGTTTGTGCTGTAAATGCAGGTAGCATCTAGTGACTCCCCCTGGACAGGGGAGGTAATTAGCGAAATTCCCCCTGCCTGGGAACACCTGTGACACCAGGCAGCTTCGTGGAGGGCGAACCTAAGCCTCCCCCACACAGTCAGCCGTGTTCCGGAATTCTATGTGTGGGGAGGTTCCATCTTCTGTCTGCAGCACTCGGGATCTCCTAGCAGCCCATTGCATAACTTCCCCGAGTGCCTCCCAGTGCGGGCTGAAGGGGAAATGCGGGGGTTGTGCTGGAAATGCAGGTAGCATCTAGTGCCTCCCCCTGGACAGGGGAGGTTATTAGCGGACTTCCCCCTGCCAGGGAACACCTGTGACAACAGGCAGCTGCGTGGAGTGTGGCCCGATACCTCCCCCACACAGTCAGCCATGTTCCGGAATTCTGAGTGTCGGGAGGTTCCGTCATCTGTCTGCAGCACCCGGGATCACCTAGGAACCCTTCGCGTGTCTTCCCAGCAGTGCCTCACTGTGCGGGCTGGCGGGGAAAGGCGAGGTTTGGGCTGTAAATGCTGGTAGCATCTAGTGACTACCCCTGGACAGGGGTGGTAATTAGCGGAATTCCCCCTGCGAGGGAACACCTGTGACAACAGGCAGCTGCGTGGAGGGTGGCCCTAAACCTCTCCCACCCAATCAGGCGTGTTTCGGAATTCTGAGTGTGGGGAGGTTCCGTCTTCTGTCTGCAGAACCCGGGATCTCCTAGGAGCCATTCGCGTGTCTTCCCCGAGTCCCTCCCATTGCGGGCTGCCAGGAAAAGTCGGGGGTTGGGCTGGAAATGCAGGTAGCATCTAGTGACACCAACTGGACAGGGGTGGTAATTAGCGGACTTCCCCCTGCGAGGGAACACCTGTGACACCAGGCAGCTGCGTGGAGGGCGGCCCCAAACCTCCCCCACTCAGTCAGACTTTTTCCTGATTTCTGAATGTGGGGTGGTTCCGTCATCTCTATGCAGCTCCCGGGATAACCTAGGAGCCCTTCGCATGTCTTCCCCGAGTGCCCCCCAGTGCTTGCTGACGGGGAAATGCGGGGGTTGGGCTGGAAATGCAGGTAGCATCTGGTGCCCCACCTGCATAGGGGAGGTAATTAGCGGATTTTCCCTTGTCTGGGAACACCTGTGACACCAGACTTTTGCGTGGAGTGTGGCCCTAAACCTCACCCACACAGTCAGCCATGTTCCGGAATTCTGAGTATGAGGAGGTTCCGTCATCACTATGCAGCATCTGGGATAACTTAGGAGCCCTTCGCGTGTCTTCCCCGAGTGCCTCCCAGTGCGGGCTGGCGGGGAAATGCGAGACTTGGGCTGTAAATGCTGGTAGAATCTAGTGACTCCCCCTGGACTGGGGAGGTAATTAGCGGACTTCCCCCTGCGAGGGAACACATGTGACCCCAGGAAGCTGCGTGGAGGGCGGCCCTAAACCTCTCCCACACAGTCAGCCATGTTCCGGAATTCTGAGTGTGGGGAGGGACCGTCATCTCAATGCAGCACCCGGGATAACCTAGGAGCCCTTCGCGTGTCTTCCCCGAGTGCATTCCATTGCTGGCTGCCGGGAAAAGGCGGGGTTTGTGCTGGAAATGCAGGTAGCATCTATTGCCTCCCCCTGGACAGGAGAGGTAATTAGCGGACTTCCCCCTGCCAGGGAACACCTGTGACACCAGGCAGCTGCGTGGAGGGCGGCCTGAAACCTCCCCCACACAGTCAGCCGTGTTCCGGAATTCTGAATGTGGGGAGGTTCCGTCTTCTGTCTGCAGCACCCGGGATCGCCTAGGAGCCCTTCGCATGTCTTCCCCGAGTGCCTCCCAGTGCGGGCTGCCGGGGAAAGGCAGGGAATGTTCTGGAAATGCAGTTAGCATCTAGTGCCTCCCCCTGGACAGGGGAGGTAATTAGCGAACTTCCCCCTGCTAGGGAACACCTGTGACACCAGGCAGCTGCGTGGAGGTCGGCCCCAAACCTCCCCCACACAGTCAGCCATGTTCCGGAATTCTGAGTGTGGGGAGGTTCCGTCTTCTGTCTGCAGCACCCGGGATCGCCTAGGAGCCTTTCGAGTGTCTTCCCCGAGTCCTTCCCTATGCGGGCTGCCGGGGAAATGCGGGGGTTGGGCTGGAAATGCAGGTAGCATCTTGTGCCTCCCCCTTGACAGGGGAGGTAATTAGCGGACTTCCCCCTGCCAGGGAACACCTGTGACACCAGGCAGCTGCGTGGAGGTCGGCCCCAAACCTCCCCCACACAGTCAGCCATGTTCCGGAATTCTGAGTGTGGGGAGGTTCCGTCTTCTGTCTGCAGCAACCGGGATCGCCTAGGAGCTTTTCGCGTGTCTTCCCCGAGTCCTCCCTGTGCGGGCTGCCGGGGAAATGCGGGGGTTGGGCTGCAAATGCAGGTAGCATCTAGTGACTCCCTCTGGACAGGGGAGATAATTAGCGGACTTCCCCCTGCCAGGGAACACCTGTGACTACAGGCAGCTTCGGGGAGGGCGGCCCCAAAACTCCCCCACACAGTCAACCATGTTCCGGAATTCTGAGTGTCGGGAGGTTCCGTCATCTGTCTGCAGCACCCGGGATCTCCTAGGAGCCCTTCGCGTGTCTTCCCAGAGTGCCTCACTGTGCGGACTGCCGGGGAATCAGGAGGTTGGGCTGGAAATGCAGGTAGCATCTAGTGCCTCCACAAGGACAGGGGAGGTTATTAGCGGAATTTCCCCTGCGAGGAAACCCCTGTAACAACAAGCTACTGCGTGGAGGGCGGCCCTAAACTCCCCCACACAGTCAGCCGTGTTCCGGTATTCTGAGTGTGGGGAGGTTCCGTCATCACTATGCAGCACCTGGGATAACTTTGGAGCCATTCGCGTGTCTTCCCCGAGTGCCTCCCAGTGCGGGCTGGCGGGGAAAGGCGAGGTTTGTGCTGTAAATGCAGGTAGCATCTAGTGACTCCCCCTGGACAGGGCTGGTAATTAGCGGACTTCCCCCTGCGAGGGAAAACCTGTGACACCAGGCAGCTGCGTGGAGGGCGGCCCTAAACCTCTCCCACACAGTCAGCCGTGTTTCGGAATTCTGAGTGTGGGGAGGTTCCGTCTTCTGTCTGCAGAACCCGGAATTTCCTAGGAGCCCTTCGCGTGTCTTCCCCGAGTCCCTCCCAGTGCGGCTGCCGGGAAAAGGCGGGGGTTGGGCTGGAAATGCAGGTAGCATCTAGTGACTCCCCCTGGACAGGGGTGGTAATTAGCGGACTTCCCCCTGCGAGGGAACACCTGTGACACCAGGTAGCTTCGTGGAGGGCGGCCCTAAAACTATCCCACACAGTCAGCCGTGTTCCGGAATTCTGAGTGTGGGGAGGTTCCGTCTTCTGTCTGCAGCACCCGGGATCTCTTAGGAGCCCTTCGCGTGTCTTCCCCGATTGGCTCCCATTGCGGGCTGGCGGGGAAAGGCGAGGTTTGGGGTGTAAATGCAGGTAGCGTCTAGTGACTCCCCCTGGACAGGGGAGGTAATTAGCGGACTTCCCCCTGCGAGGGAACACCTGTGACACCAGGCAGCTGCGTGGAGGGCGGCCCTGAAACTCTCCCAAACAGTCAGCTGTGTTCCGGAATTCTGAGTGTGTGGAGGTTCCGTCTTCTGTCTGCAGCACCCGGAAGCTCCTAGGAGCACTTCGCGTGTCTTCCCCGAGTCCCTCCCATTGCGGGCTGCCGGGGAAAGGCGGGGGTTGGGCTGGAAATGCAGGTAGCATCTCGTGCCTCCACCTGGACAGGGGAGGTAATTAGCGGACTTCCCCCTGCTAGGGAACACCTGTGACACCAGGCAGCTGCGTGGAGGGCGGCCCTAAGCCTCCCCCAAACAGTCAGACTTTTTCCGGAATTCTTAATGTGGGAAGGTTCCGTTAATGTCTTCAGCACCCGGGATCTCCTAGCAGCCCATTGCATAACTTCCCCGAGTGCCTCCCAGTGCGGGCTGAAGGGGAAAGGCGGGGGTTGTGCTGGAAATGCAGGTAGCATCTAGTGCCTCCCCCTGGACAGGGGAGGTTATTAGCGGACTTCCCTATGCCACGGAACACTTGTGACACCAGGCAGCTGCGTGGAGTGTGGCCCCAAGCCTCCCCCACACAGTCAGCCATGTTCCGGAATTCTGAGTGTGGGGAGGTTCCGTCTTCTGTCTGCAGCACCCGGGATTACCTAGGAGAGTTTCGCGTGTCTTCCCCGAGTCCCTCCCTGTGCGGGCTTCCGGGGAAATGCCGGGGTTGGGCTGGAAATGCAGGTAGCATCTAGTGACTCCCCCTGGACAGGGGTGGTAATTAGCGGATTTCCCCCTGCGAGGGAACACCTGTGACACCAGGCAGCTGCGTGGAGGGCGGCCCTAAATCTCTCCCACACATTCAGCGGTGTTCCGGAATTCTCAGTGTGGGGAGGTTCCGTCTTCGGTCTGCAGCACCCGGGATTTCTTAGGAGCCCTTCGCGTGTCTTCCCGGAGTGCCTCACTGTGCGGGATGCCGGGGAAAGGCGGGGGTTGGGCTGGAAATGCAGGTAGCATATTGTGACTCCCCCTGGACAGGGGAGGTAATTAGCGGACTTCCCCCTGCCAGGGAACACCTGTGACACCAGGCAGCTGCGTGGAGGGCGGCCCCAAACCTCCCCCACTCAGTCAGACTTTTTCCTGATTTCTGAATGTGGGGAGGTTCCGTCATCTCTATGCAGCTCCCGGGATAACCTAGGAGCCCTTCGCATGTCTTCCCCGAGTGCCTCCCAGTGCGGGATTCCGGGGAAATGCGGGGGTTGGGCTGGAAATGCAGGTAGCATCTAGTGCCTCCACCTGGACAGGGGAGGTAATTAGCGGATTTTCCCTTGTCTGGGAACACCTGTGACACCAGACTGTTGCGTGGATGGTGGCCATAAACCTCACCCACACAGTCAGCCATGTTCCGGAATTCTGAGTATGGGGAGCTTCCGTCATCACTATGCAGAATCTGGGATAACCTAGGAGCACTTCGCGTGTCTTCCCCGAGTGCCTCCCAGTGCGGGCTGGCGGGGAAAGGCGAGATTTGGGCTGTAAATGCTGGTAGAATCTAGTGACTCCCCCTGGACAGGGGAGGTAATTAGCGGAATTCCCCCTGCCAGGGAACACCTGTGACATCAGGCAGCTGCGTGGAGGGCGGCCCTAAACCTCTCCCACACAGTCAGCCGTGTTCCGGAATTCTGAGTGTGGGGAGGTACCGTCATCTCAATGCAGCACCCGGGATAACCTAGGAGCCCTTCGCGTGTCTTCTCCGAGTGCATTCCATTGCTGGCTGCCGGGGAAAGGCGGGGTTTGTGCTGGAAATGCAGGTTGCATCTATTGCCTCCCCCTGGACCGGGGAGGTAATTAGCGGACTTCCCACTGCCAGGGAACACCTGTGACATCAGGCAGCTGCGTGGAGGGCGGCCTGAAACATCCACCACACAGTCAGCCGTGTTCCGGAATTCTGAATGTGGGAAGGTTCCGTCTTCTGTCTGCAGCACCCGGGATCGCCTAGGAGCCCATCGCATGTCTTCCCAGAGTGCCTCCCAGTGCGGGCTGCAGGTGAAAGGCGGGGGTTGGGCTGGAAATGCAGGTAGCTTCTAGTGACTCCCCCTGGACAGGGGAGTTAATTAGCGGATTCCCCCTGCCAGGGAACACCTATGACACCAGGCAGCTGCGTGGATGGCGGCCCCAAATCTCCCCCACAGTCAGCCGTGTTCCGGAATTCTGAATGTGGGGAGGTTCCGTCATTTCTATGCAGCAGCCGGGATAACCTAGGAGCCCTTCGCGTGTCTTCCCCGAGTCCCTCCAAGTGCGGGCTGCCGGGAAAAGGCGGGGGTTGGGCTGGAAATGCAGGTAGCATCTAGTGACTCCCCCTGGACAGGGGTGGTAATTAGCGGACTTCCCCCTGCGAGGGAACACCTGTGACACCAGGCAGCTGCGTGGAGGGCGGCCCTAAAGCTCTCCCACACTGTCAGCCGTGTTCCGGAATTCTGAGTGTGGGGAGGTTCCGTCTTCTGTCTGCATCACCCGGGATCTCCTAGCAGCCCATCGCATAATTTCCCCGAGTGCCTCCCAGTGCGGGCTGAAGGGGAAAGGCGGGGGTTGTGCTGGAAAGGCAGGTAGCATCTAGTGCCTCCCCCTGGACAGGGGAGGTAATTAGCGAAATTCCCCCTGCCAGGGAACACCTGTGACACCAGGCAGCAGCGTGGAGTGTGGCCCCAAACCTCCCCCACACAGTCAGCCATGTTCCGGAATTCTGAGTGTGGGGAGGTTCCGTCTTCTGTCCGCAGCAACCGGGATCGCCTAGGAGCCATTCGCGTGTCTTCCCCGAGTCCTTCCCTGTGCGGGCTGCCGGGGAAATGCGGGGGTTGGGCTGGAAATGCAGGTAGCATCTAGTGCCTCCCCCTGGACAGGGGAGATAATTAGCGGAATTCCCCCTGCCAGGGAACACCTGTGACTCCAGGCACCTGCGTGGAGGGCGGCCCCAAAACTCCCCCACACAGTCAGTCATGTTCCGGAATTCTGAGTGTCGGGAGGTTCCGTCATCTGTCTGCAGCACCCGGGATCTCCTAGGAGCCCTTCACGTGTCTACCCAGAGTGCCTCACTGTGCGGGCTGCCGGAAAATCAGGGGGTTGGGCTGGAAATGCAGGTAGCATCTAGTGCCTCCACCAGGACAGGGGAGGTAATTAGCGGAATTTCCCCTGTGAGGAAACACCTGTAACAACAGGCATCTGCGTGGAGGGCGGCCCTAACCTCCCCCACACATTCAGCCGTGTTCCGGAATTCTGAGTGTGGGGAGGTTCCGTCATCACTATGCAGCACCTGGGATAACGTAGGAGCCATTCGCGTGTCTTCCCCGAGTGCCTCCCAGTGCGGGCTGGCGGGGAAAGGCGAGGTTTGTGCTGTAAATGCAGGTAGCATCTAGTGACTCCCCCTGGACAGGGGAGGTAATTAGCGAAATTCCCCCTGCCTGGGAACACCTGTGACACCAGGCAGCTTCGTGGAGGGCGAACCTAAGCCTCCCCCACACAGTCAGCCGTGTTCCGGAATTCTATGTGTGGGGAGGTTCCATCTTCTGTCTGCAGCACTCGGGATCTCCTAGCAGCCCATTGCATAACTTCCCCGAGTGCCTCCCAGTGCGGGCTGAAGGGGAAATGCGGGGGTTGTGCTGGAAATGCAGGTAGCATCTAGTGCCTCCCCCTGGACAGGGGAGGTTATTAGCGGACTTCCCCCTGCCAGGGAACACCTGTGACACCAGGCAGCTGCGTGGAGTGTGGCCCGATACCTCCCCCACACAGTCAGCCATGTTCCGGAATTCTGAGTGTCGGGAGGTTCCGTCATCTGTCTGCAGCACCCGGGATCACCTAGGAACCCTTCGCGTGTCTTCCCAGCAGTGCCTCACTGTGCGGGCTGGCGGGGAAAGGCGAGGTTTGGGCTGTAAATGCTGGTAGCATCTAGTGACTACCCCTGGACAGGGGTGGTAATTAGCGGAATTCCCCCTGCGAGGGAACACCTGTGACAACAGGCAGCTGCGTGGAGGGTGGCCCTAAACCTCTCCCACCCAATCAGGCGTGTTTCGGAATTCTGAGTGTGGGGAGGTTCCGTCTTCTGTCTGCAGAACCCGGGATCTCCTAGGAGCCATTCGCGTGTCTTCCCCGAGTCCCTCCCATTGCGGGCTGCCAGGAAAAGTCGGGGGTTGGGCTGGAAATGCAGGTAGCATCTAGTGACACCAACTGGACAGGGGTGGTAATTAGCGGACTTCCCCCTGCGAGGGAACACCTGTGACACCAGGCAGCTGCGTGAAGTGTGGCCCCAAACCTCCCCCACACAGTCAGCCATGTTCCGGAATTCTGAGTGTGGGGAGGTTCCGTCTTCTGTCTGCAGCAACCGGGATCGCCTAGGAGCCTTTCGCGTGTCTTCCCCGAGTCCCTCACTGTGCGGGATGCCGGGGAAAGGCGGGGGTTTGGCTGGAAATGCAGGTAGCATCTTGTGACTCCCCCTGGATAGGGGAAGTATTTAGCGGACTTCCCCCTGCCAGGGAACACCTGTGACACCAGGCAGCTGCGTGGAGGGCGGCCCCAAACCTCCCCCACTCAGTCAGACTTTTTCCTGATTTCTGAATGTGGGGTGGTTCCGTCATCTCTATGCAGCTCCCGGGATAACCTAGGAGCCCTTCGCATGTCTTCCCCGAGTGCCCCCCAGTGCTTGCTGACGGGGAAATGCGGGGGTTGGGCTGGAAATGCAGGTAGCATCTGGTGCCCCACCTGCATAGGGGAGGTAATTAGCGGATTTTCCCTTGTCTGGGAACACCTGTGACACCAGACTTTTGCGTGGAGTGTGGCCCTAAACCTCACCCACACAGTCAGCCATGTTCCGGAATTCTGAGTATGAGGAGGTTCCGTCATCACTATGCAGCATCTGGGATAACTTAGGAGCCCTTCGCGTGTCTTCCCCGAGTGCCTCCCAGTGCGGGCTGGCGGGGAAATGCGAGACTTGGGCTGTAAATGCTGGTAGAATCTAGTGACTCCCCCTGGACTGGGGAGGTAATTAGCGGACTTCCCCCTGCGAGGGAACACATGTGACCCCAGGAAGCTGCGTGGAGGGCGGCCCTAAACCTCTCCCACACAGTCAGCCATGTTCCGGAATTCTGAGTGTGGGGAGGGACCGTCATCTCAATGCAGCACCCGGGATAACCTAGGAGCCCTTCGCGTGTCTTCCCCGAGTGCATTCCATTGCTGGCTGCCGGGAAAAGGCGGGGTTTGTGCTGGAAATGCAGGTAGCATCTATTGCCTCCCCCTGGACAGGGGAGGTAATTAGCGGACTTCCCCCTGCCAGGGAACACCTGTGACACCAGGCAGCTGCGTGGAGGGCGGCCTGAAACCTCCCCCACACAGTCAGCCGTGTTCCGGAATTCTGAATGTGGGGAGGTTCCGTCTTCTGTCTGCAGCACCCGGGATCGCCTAGGAGCCCTTCGCATGTCTTCCCCGAGTGCCTCCCAGTGCGGGCTGCCGGGGAAAGGCAGGGGATGTTCTGGAAATGCAGTTAGCATCTAGTGCCTCCCCCTGGACAGGGGAGGTAATTAGCGAACTTCCCCCTGCTAGGGAACACCTGTGACACCAGGCAGCTGCGTGGAGTGCGGCCCCAAACCTCCCCCACACAGTCAGCCATGTTCCGGAATTCTGAGTGTGGGGAGGTTCCGTCTTCTGTCTGCAGCACCCGGGATCGCCTAGGAGCCTTTCGAGTGTCTTCCCCGAGTCCTTCCCTATGCGGGCTGCCGGGGAAATGCGGGGGTTGGGCTGGAAATGCAGGTAGCATCTTGTGCCTCCCCCTTGACAGGGGAGGTAATTAGCGGACTTCCCCCTGCCAGGGAACACCTGTGACACCAGGCAGCTGCGTGGAGGTCGGCCCCAAACCTCCCCCACACAGTCAGCCATGTTCCGGAATTCTGAGTGTGGGGAGGTTCCGTCTTCTGTCTGCAGCAACCGGGATCGCCTAGGAGCTTTTCGCGTGTCTTCCCCGAGTCCTCCCTGTGCGGGCTGCCGGGGAAATGCGGGGGTTGGGCTGCAAATGCAGGTAGCATCTAGTGACTCCCTCTGGACAGGGGAGATAATTAGCGGACTTCCCCCTGCCAGGGAACACCTGTGACTACAGGCAGCTTCGGGGAGGGCGGCCCCAAAATTCCCCCACACAGTCAACCATGTTCCGGAATTCTGAGTGTCGGGAGGTTCCGTCATCTGTCTGCAGCACCCGGGATCTCCTAGGAGCCCTTCGCGTGTCTTCCCAGAGTGCCTCACTGTGCGGACTGCCGGGGAATCAGGAGGTTGGGCTGGAAATGCAGGTAGCATCTAGTGCCTCCACAAGGACAGGGGAGGTTATTAGCGGAATTTCCCCTGCGAGGAAACCCCTGTAACAACAAGCTACTGCGTGGAGGGCGGCCCTAAACTCCCCCACACAGTCAGCCGTGTTCCGGTATTCTGAGTGTGGGGAGGTTCCGTCATCACTATGCAGCACCTGGGATAACTTTGGAGCCATTCGCGTGTCTTCCCCGAGTGCCTCCCAGTGCGGGCTGGCGGGGAAAGGCGAGGTTTGTGCTGTAAATGCAGGTAGCATCTAGTGACTCCCCCTGGACAGGGCTGGTAATTAGCGGACTTCCCCCTGCGAGGGAAAACCTGTGACACCAGGCAGCTGCGTGGAGGGCGGCCCTAAACCTCTCCCACACAGTCAGCCGTGTTTCGGAATTCTGAGTGTGGGGAGGTTCCGTCTTCTGTCTGCAGAACCCGGAATTTCCTAGGAGCCCTTCGCGTGTCTTCCCCGAGTCCCTCCCAGTGCGGCTGCCGGGAAAAGGCGGGGGTTGGGCTGGAAATGCAGGTAGCATCTAGTGACTCCCCCTGGACAGGGGTGGTAATTAGCGGACTTCCCCCTGCGAGGGAACACCTGTGACACCAGGTAGCTTCGTGGAGGGCGGCCCTAAAACTATCCCACACAGTCAGCCGTGTTCCGGAATTCTGAGTGTGGGGAGGTTCCGTCTTCTGTCTGCAGCACCTGGGATCTCTTAGGAGCCCTTCGCGTGTCTTCCCCGATTGGCTCCCATTGCGGGCTGGCGGGGAAAGGCGAGGTTTGGGGTGTAAATGCAGGTAGCGTCTAGTGACTCCCCCTGGACAGGGGAGGTAATTAGCGGACTTCCCCCTGCGAGGGAACACCTGTGACACCAGGCAGCTGCGTGGAGGGCGGCCCTGAAACTCTCCCAAACAGTCAGCTGTGTTCCGGAATTCTGAGTGTGTGGAGGTTCCGTCTTCTGTCTGCAGCACCCGGAAGCCCCTAGGAGCACTTCGCGTGTCTTCCCCGAGTCCCTCCCATTGCGGGCTGCCGGGGAAAGGCGGGGGTTGGGCTGGAAATGCAGGTAGCATCTCGTGCCTCCACCTGGACAGGGGAGGTAATTAGCGGAATTCCCCCTGCTAGGGAACACCTGTGACACCAGGCAGCTGCGTGGAGGGCGGCCCTAAGCCTCCCCCAAACAGTCAGACTTTTTCCGGAATTCTTAATGTGGGAAGGTTCCGTTAATGTCTTCAGCACCCGGGATCTCCTAGCAGCCCATTGCATAACTTCCCCGAGTGCCTCCCAGTGCGGGCTGAAGGGGAAAGGCGGGGGTTGTGCTGGAAATGCAGGTAGCATCTAGTGCCTCCCCCTGGACAGGGGAGGTTATTAGCGGACTTCCCTATGCCACGGAACACTTGTGACACCAGGCAGCTGCGTGGAGTGTGGCCCCAAGCCTCCCCCACACAGTCAGCCATGTTCCGGAATTCTGAGTGTGGGGAGGTTCCGTCTTCTGTCTGCAGCACCCGGGATTACCTAGGAGAGTTTCGCGTGTCTTCCCCGAGTCCCTCCCTGTGCGGGCTTCCGGGGAAATGCCGGGGTTGGGCTGGAAATGCAGGTAGCATCTAGTGACTCCCTTTGGACAGGGGTGGTAATTAGCGGATTTCCCCCTGCGAGGGAACACCTGTGACACCAGGCAGCTGCGTGGAGGGCGGCCCTAAATCTCTCCCACACATTCAGCGGTGTTCCGGAATTCTCAGTGTGGGGAGGTTCCGTCTTCGGTCTGCAGCACCCGGGATTTCTTAGGAGCCCTTCGCGTGTCTTCCCGGAGTGCCTCACTGTGCGGAATGCCGGGGAAAGGCGGGGGTTGGGCTGGAAATGCAGGTAGCATATTGTGACTCCCCCTGGACAGGGGAGGTAATTAGCGGACTTCCCCCTGCCAGGGAACACCTGTGACACCAGGCAGCTGCGTGGAGGGCGGCCCCAAACCTCCCCCACTCAGTCAGACTTTTTCCTGATTTCTGAATGTGGGGAGGTTCCGTCATCTCTATGCAGCTCCCGGGATAACCTAGGAGCCCTTCGCATGTCTTCCCCGAGTGCCTCCCAGTGCGGGATTCCGGGGAAATGCGGGGGTTGGGCTGGAAATGCAGGTAGCATCTAGTGCCTCCACCTGGACAGGGGAGGTAATTAGCGGATTTTCCCTTGTCTGGGAACACCTGTGACACCAGACTGTTGCGTGGATGGTGGCCATAAACCTCACCCACACAGTCAGCCATGTTCCGGAATTCTGAGTATGGGGAGCTTCCGTCATCACTATGCAGAATCTGGGATAACCTAGGAGCACTTCGCGTGTCTTCCCCGAGTGCCTCCCAGTGCGGGCTGGCGGGGAAAGGCGAGATTTGGGCTGTAAATGCTGGTAGAATCTAGTGACTCCCCCTGGACAGGGGAGGTAATTAGCGGACTTCCCCCTGCCAGGGAACACCTGTGACATCAGGCAGCTGCGTGGAGGGCGGCCTGAAACATCCACCACACAGTCAGCCGTGTTCCGGAATTCTGAATGTGGGAAGGTTCCGTCTTCTGTCTGCAGCACCCGGGATCGCCTAGGAGCCCATCGCATGTCTTCCCAGAGTGCCTCCCAGTGCGGGCTGCAGGTGAAAGGCGGGGGTTGGGCTGGAAATGCAGGTAGCTTCTAGTGACTCCCCCTGGACAGGGGAGTTAATTAGCGGATTCCCCCTGCCAGGGAACACCTATGACACCAGGCAGCTGCGAGGATGGCGGCCCCAAATCTCCCCCACAGTCAGCCGTGTTCCGGAATTCTGAATGTGGGGAGGTTCCGTCATTTCTATGCAGCAGCCGGGATAACCTAGGAGCCCTTCGCGTGTCTTCCCCGAGTCCCTCCAAGTGCGGGCTGCCGGGAAAAGGCGGGGGTTGGGCTGGAAATGCAGGTAGCATCTAGTGACTCCCCCTGGACAGGGGTGGTAATTAGCGGACTTCCCCCTGCGAGGGAACACCTGTGACACCAGGCAGCTGCGTGGAGGGCGGCCCTAAAGCTCTCCCACACTGTCAGCCGTGTTCCGGAATTCTGAGTGTGGGGAGGTTCCGTCTTCTGTCTGCATCACCCGGGATCTCCTAGCAGCCCATCGCATAATTTCCCCGAGTGCCTCCCAGTGCGGGCTGAAGGGGAAAGGCGGGGGTTGTGCTGGAAAGGCAGGTAGCATCTAGTGCCTCCCCCTGGACAGGGGAGGTAATTAGCGAACTTCCCCCTGCCAGGGAAGACCTGTGACACCAGGCAGCTGCGTGGAGGGCGGCCCTAAAGCTCTCCCACACTGTCAGCCGTGTTCCGGAATTCTGAGTGTGGGGAGGTTCCGTCTTCTGTCTGCAGCACCCGGGATTACCTAGGAGAGTTTCGCGTGTCTTCCCCGAGTCCCTCCCTGTGCGGGCTTCCGGGGAAATGCCGGGGTTGGGCTGGAAATGCAGGTAGCATCTAGTGACTCCCTTTGGACAGGGGTGGTAATTAGCGGATTTCCCCCTGCGAGGGAACACCTGTGACACCAGGCAGCTGCGTGGAGGGCGGCCCTAAATCTCTCCCACACATTCAGCGGTGTTCCGGAATTCTCAGTGTGGGGAGGTTCCGTCTTCGGTCTGCAGCACCCGGGATTTCTTAGGAGCCCTTCGCGTGTCTTCCCGGAGTGCCTCACTGTGCGGAATGCCGGGGAAAGGCGGGGGTTGGGCTGGAAATGCAGGTAGCATATTGTGACTCCCCCTGGACAGGGGAGGTAATTAGCGGACTTCCCCCTGCCAGGGAACACCTGTGACACCAGGCAGCTGCGTGGAGGGCGGCCCCAAACCTCCCCCACTCAGTCAGACTTTTTCCTGATTTCTGAATGTGGGGAGGTTCCGTCATCTCTATGCAGCTCCCGGGATAACCTAGGAGCCCTTCGCATGTCTTCCCCGAGTGCCTCCCAGTGCGGGATTCCGGGGAAATGCGGGGGTTGGGCTGGAAATGCAGGTAGCATCTAGTGCCTCCACCTGGACAGGGGAGGTAATTAGCGGATTTTCCCTTGTCTGGGAACACCTGTGACACCAGACTGTTGCGTGGATGGTGGCCATAAACCTCACCCACACAGTCAGCCATGTTCCGGAATTCTGAGTATGGGGAGCTTCCGTCATCACTATGCAGAATCTGGGATAACCTAGGAGCACTTCGCGTGTCTTCCCCGAGTGCCTCCCAGTGCGGGCTGGCGGGGAAAGGCGAGATTTGGGCTGTAAATGCTGGTAGAATCTAGTGACTCCCCCTGGACAGGGGAGGTAATTAGCGGACTTCCCCCTGCCAGGGAACACCTGTGACATCAGGCAGCTGCGTGGAGGGCGGCCTGAAACATCCACCACACAGTCAGCCGTGTTCCGGAATTCTGAATGTGGGAAGGTTCCGTCTTCTGTCTGCAGCACCCGGGATCGCCTAGGAGCCCATCGCATGTCTTCCCAGAGTGCCTCCCAGTGCGGGCTGCAGGTGAAAGGCGGGGGTTGGGCTGGAAATGCAGGTAGCTTCTAGTGACTCCCCCTGGACAGGGGAGTTAATTAGCGGATTCCCCCTGCCAGGGAACACCTATGACACCAGGCAGCTGCGAGGATGGCGGCCCCAAATCTCCCCCACAGTCAGCCGTGTTCCGGAATTCTGAATGTGGGGAGGTTCCGTCATTTCTATGCAGCAGCCGGGATAACCTAGGAGCCCTTCGCGTGTCTTCCCCGAGTCCCTCCAAGTGCGGGCTGCCGGGAAAAGGCGGGGGTTGGGCTGGAAATGCAGGTAGCATCTAGTGACTCCCCCTGGACAGGGGTGGTAATTAGCGGACTTCCCCCTGCGAGGGAACACCTGTGACACCAGGCAGCTGCGTGGAGGGCGGCCCTAAAGCTCTCCCACACTGTCAGCCGTGTTCCGGAATTCTGAGTGTGGGGAGGTTCCGTCTTCTGTCTGCATCACCCGGGATCTCCTAGCAGCCCATCGCATAATTTCCCCGAGTGCCTCCCAGTGCGGGCTGAAGGGGAAAGGCGGGGGTTGTGCTGGAAAGGCAGGTAGCATCTAGTGCCTCCCCCTGGACAGGGGAGGTAATTAGCGAACTTCCCCCTGCCAGGGAAGACCTGTGACACCAGGCAGCTGCGTGGAGGGCGGCCCTAAAGCTCTCCCACACTGTCAGCCGTGTTCCGGAATTCTGAGTGTGGGGAGGTTCCGTCTTCTGTCTGCATCACCCGGGATCTCCTAGCAGCCCATCGCATAATTTCCCCGAGTGCCTCCCAGTGCGGGCTGAAGGGGAAAGGCGGGGGTTGTGCTGGAAAGGCAGGTAGCATCTAGTGCCTCCCCCTGGACAGGGGAGGTAATTAGCGAAATTCCCCCTGCCAGGGAACACCTGTGACACCAGGCAGCAGCGTGGAGTGTGGCCCCAAACCTCCCCCACACAGTCAGCCATGTTCCGGAATTCTGAGTGTGGGGAGGTTCCGTCTTCTGTCCGCAGCAACCGGGATCGCCTAGGAGCCATTCGCGTGTCTTCCCCGAGTCCTTCCCTGTGCGGGCTGCCGGGGAAATGCGGGGGTTGGGCTGGAAATGCAGGTAGCATCTAGTGCCTCCCCCTGGACAGGGGAGATAATTAGCGGAATTCCCCCTGCCAGGGAACACCTGTGACTCCAGGCACCTGCGTGGAGGGCGGCCCCAAAACTCCCCCACACAGTCAGTCATGTTCCGGAATTCTGAGTGTCGGGAGGTTCCGTCATCTGTCTGCAGCACCCGGGATCTCCTAGGAGCCCTTCACGTGTCTACCCAGAGTGCCTCACTGTGCGGGCTGCCGGAAAATCAGGGGGTTGGGCTGGAAATGCAGGTAGCATCTAGTGCCTCCACCAGGACAGGGGAGGTAATTAGCGGAATTTCCCCTGTGAGGAAACACCTGTAACAACAGGCATCTGCGTGGAGGGCGGCCCTAACCTCCCCCACACAGTCAGCCGTGTTCCGGAATTCTGAGTGTGGGGAGGTTCCGTCATCACTATGCAGCACCTGGGATAACCTAGGAGCCATTCGCGTGTCTTCCCCGAGTGCCTCCCAGTGCGGGCTGGCGGGGAAAGGCGAGGTTTGTGCTGTAAATGCAGGTAGCATCTAGTGACTCCCCCTGGACAGGGGAGGTAATTAGCGAAATTACCCCTGCCAGGGAACACCTGTGACACCAGGCAGCTGCGTGGAGGGCGGCCTGAAACCTCCCCCACACAGTCAGCCGTGTTCCGGAATTCTGAATGTGGGGAGGTTCCGTCTTCTTTCTGCAGCACCCGGGATCGCCTAGGAGCCCTTCGCATGTCTTCCCCGAGTGCCTCCCATTGCGGGCTGCCGGGGAAAGGCAGGGGATGTTCTGGAAATGCAGTTAGCATCTAGTGCCTCCCCCTGGACAGGGGAGGTAATTAGCGAATTTCCCCTGCTAGGGAACACCTGTGACACCAGGCAGCAGCGTGGAGTTTGGCCCCAAACCTCCCACACACAGTCAGCCATGTTCCGGAATTCTGAGTGTAGGGAGGTTCCGTCTTCTTTCTGCAGCACCCGGGATCGCCTAGGAGCCTTTCGAGTGTCTTCCCCGAGTCCTTCCCTGTGCGGGCTGCTGGGGAAATGCGGGGGTTGGGCTGGAAATGCAGGTAGCATCTTGTGCCTCCCCCTGGACAGGGGAGGTAATTAGCGGACTTCCCCCTGCCAGGGAACACCTGTGACTCCAGGCAGCTGCGTGGAGGTCGGCCCCAAACCTCCCCCACACAGTCAGCCTTGTTCCGGAATTCTGAGTGTCGGGAAGTTCCGTCATCTGTCTGCAGCACCCGGGATCTCCTAGGAGCCCTACGCGTGTCTTCCCAGAGTGCCTCACTGTGCGGGCTGCCGGGGAATCAGGGGGTTGGGCTGGAAATGCAGGTAGCATCTAGTGCCTCCACCAGGACAGGGGAGGTATTTAGCGGAATTTCCCCTGCGAGGGAACACCTGTAACAACAGGCAGCTGCGTGGAGGGCGGCCCTAACCTCCCCCAAACAGTCAGCCGTGTTTCGGAATTCTGAGTGTGGGGAGGTTCCGTCATCACTATGCAGCACCTGGGATAACCTAGGAGCCCTTCGCGTGTCTTCCCCGAGTGCCTCCCAGTGCGGGCTGGCGGGGAAAGGCGAGGTTTGTGCTGTAAATGCTGGTAGCATCTAGTGACTCCCCCTGGACAGGGGTGGTAATTAGTGGACTACCCCCTGCTAGGGAACACCTGTGAAACCAGGCAGCTGCGTGGAGGGCGGCCCTAAACCTCTCCCACACAGTCAGCCGTGTTTCGGAATTCTGAGGGTGGGGAGGTTCCGTCTTCGGTCTGCAGCACCCGGGATCTCCTAGGAGCCTTCGCGTGTCTTCCCCGAGTCCCTCCCAGTGCGGGCTGCCGGGGAAAGGCGGGGGTTGGGCTGGAAATGCAGGTAGCATCTAGTGACTCCCCCTGGACAGGGGTGGTAATTAGCGGACTTCTCCCTTCGAGGGAACACCTGTGACACCAGGCAGCTGCGTGGAGGGCGGCGCTAAAACTCTCCCACACAGTCAGCCGTGTTCCGGAATTCTGAGTGTGGGGAGGTTCCGTCTTCTGTCTGCAGCACCCGGGATCTCCTAGGAGCCCTTCGCGTGTCTTCCCCGAGTGCCTCCCGGTGCAGGCTGCCGGGTAAAGGCGGGGGTTGTTCTGGAAATGCAGGTAGCATCTAGTGCCACCCCCTGGACTCGGGAGGTAATTAGCGGACTTCCCACTGCCAGGGTACACCAGTGAAAATAGGCAGCCTCGTGGAGGGCGGCACAAAAGCTCCCCCACACAGTCAGCCGTGTGCAAGATTTCTGAATGTGGGGAAGTTCCGACATTTCTATGCAGCACCCGGGATATCCTAGGAGCCTTTCGCGTGTCTTCCCCGAGTGCCTTCCATTCCTGGCTGCAGGGGAAAGGCGGGTTTTGGGCTGGAAATACAGGTAGCTCCTAGTGACTCCCCCTGGAGAGGGGAGGCAATTAGCGGACTTCCCCCTGCCAGGGAACACCTGTGACACCAGGCGGCTGCGTGGAGGGCGGTCCCAAACCTCCCTCACACAGTCAGCCTTTTTCCGAATTCTGAATGTGGGGAGGTTCCGTCATCTCTATGCATCACCCGGGATAACCTAGGAGCCCTTCGCTTGTCTTCCCCGAATGCCTCCCAGTGTGGGCTGCCGGGGAAAGCGGGGGTTGGGCTGGAAATGCAGGTAGCATCTAGTGCCTCCCCCTGGACAGGAGAGGTAATTAGCGGATTCCCCCTGCCAGGGAACACCTGTGACACCAGGCAGCTGCGTGGAGGGCGTCCCCAAACCTCCCCCACACAGTCAGCCATGTTCCGGAATTCTGAGTGTGGGGAGGTTCCGTCTTCTGTCTGCAGCGCCCGGGATCGCCTAGGAGCACTTCGCGTGACTTCCCGGAGTCCCTCACTGCGCGGGCTGCCGGGGAAAGGCGGGGGTTGAGCTGGAAAGGCAGGTAGCATCTAGTGCCTCCCCCTGGACTCGGGAGGTAATTAGCGGAATACTCACTGCCAGGGTACACCAGTGAAAATAGGCAGCTGCGTGGAGTGCGGCTCCAAACTCCCCCTCACAGTCAGCCGTGTTCCGGAATTCTGAGTGTGTGGAGGTTCAGTCTTCTGTCTGCAGCACCCGGCATCTCCTAGGAGCCCTTCGCGTGTCTTCCCCGAGTGCCTCCCGGTGCAGGCTGCCG
Source organism: Camelus ferus (assembly GCF_009834535.1). Taxonomy (NCBI): domain Eukaryota; kingdom Metazoa; phylum Chordata; class Mammalia; order Artiodactyla; family Camelidae; genus Camelus; species Camelus ferus. The sequence goes on along the minus strand of NC_045721.1, from coordinate 135,532 downwards.
GGGAATGAGGGGGTTGGGCTGGAAATGCAGGTAGCATCTAGTGCCTCCCCTTGGACAGGGGAGGTAATTAGCGGACTTCCCCCTGCCAGGGAACACCTGTGACACCAGGCATCTGCGTGGAGGGCGGCCTCAAACCTCCCCTACACAGTCAGCCTATTTCCAGAATTCTGAATGTGGGGAGGTTCCCTCATCTCTATGCAGCACCCGGGATAACCTAGGAGCCCTTCGCGTGTCTTCCCCGAGTGCCTCACATTGCGGGCTGCCGGGGAAATGCGGGGGTTGGTCTGGAAATGCAGGTAGCATCTAGTGCCTCCCCCTGGACAGGGGAGGTAATTAGCGGATTCCTCCTGCCAGGGAACACCTGTGACACCAGGCAGCTGCGTGGAGTTCTTCCCCAAACCCCCCCGAAACAGTCAGCCATGTTTCGGAATTCTGAGTGTTGGGAGGTTCCATCATCTGTCTGCAGCACCCGGGATCTCCTATGAGCCCTTCGCGTGTCTTCCCAGAGTGCCTCCCTGTGCGGGCTGCCGGGGAATTAGGGTGTTGGGCTGGAAATGCAGGTAGCATCTAGTGCCTCCACCTGGACAGGGGAGGTAATTAGCGGACTTTCCCCTGTCTGGGAACACCTGTGACACCAGGCACCTGCGTGGAGGGCGGCCCCAAACCTCCCACAAAAAGTCAGCCATGTTCCGGAATTCTGAGTGTTGGGAGGTTCCGTCATCTGTCTGCAGCACCCGGGATCTCCTAGGAGCAATTCGCGTGTCTACCCCGAGTGCATCCCGGTGCGGGCTGAAGGGGAAAGGCGGGGGTTTTGCTGGAAATGCAGGTAGCATCTAGTGACTCCCCCTGGACTCGGGAGGTATTTAGTGGAATTCCCCCTGCCAGGGAACACCTGTGAAACCAGTCAGTTGCGTGGAGGGCGCCCCCAAACCTCCGCCACACAGTCAGCCTTGTTCCGGAATTCTGAGTGTGGGGAGGTTCCGTCTTCTGTCTGCAGCACCCGGGATCTCCTAGTAGCCCATCGCATAACTTCCCAGAGTGCCTCCCAGTGCAGGCTGAAGGGGAAAGGCGGGGGTTTTGCTGGAAATGCAGGTAGAATCTACTGCCTCCCCCTGGACAGGGGAGGTAATTAGCGGACTTCCCCCTGCCAGGGAACACCTGTGACACCAAGCAGCTCCGTGGAGAGTGGCCCCAAACCTCCCCCACACAGTCAGCCTTGTTCCGGAATTCTGAGTGTGGGGAGGTTCCGTCTTCTGTCTGCAGCACCCGGGATCTCCTAGGAGCCCTTCGCGTGTCTTCCCCGAGTGCCTCCCGGTGCAGGCTGCCGGGTAAAGGCGGGGGTTGTTCTGGAAATGCAGGTAGCATCTAGTGCCACCCCCTGGACTCGGGAGGAAATTAGCGGACTTCCCACTGCCAGGGTACACCAGTGAAAATAGGCAGCTGCGTGGAGGTCGGCACAAAAGCTCCCCCACACAGTCAGACGTGTGCAAGATTTCTGAATGTGGGGAAGTTCCGACATTTCTATGCAGCACCCGGGATATCCTAGGAGCCTTTCGCGTGTCTTCCCCGAGTGCCTTCCATTGCTGGCTGCAGGGGAAAGGCGGGTTTTGGGCTGGAAAAACAGGTAGCATCTAGTGCCTCCACCAGGACAGGGGAGGTATTTAGCGGAATTTCCCCTGCGAGGGAACACCTGTAACAACAGGCAGCTGCGTGGAGGGCGGCCCTAACCTCCCCCAAACAGTCAGCCGTGTTTCGGAATTCTGAGTGTGGGGAGGTTCCGTCATCACTATGCAGCACCTGGGATAACCTAGGAGCCCTTCGCGTGTCTTCCCCGAGTGCCTCCCAGTGCGGGCTGGCGGGGAAAGGCGGGGGTTGGGCTGGAAATGCAGGTAGCATCTAGTGACTCCCCCTGGACAGGGGTGGTAATTAGTGGACTACCCCCTGCTAGGGAACACCTGTGAAACCAGGCAGCTGCGTGGAGGGCGGCCCTAAACCTCTCCCACACAGTCAGCCGTGTTTCGGAATTCTGAGTGTGGGGAGGTTCCGTCTTCGGTCTGCAGCACCCGGGATCTCCTAGGAGCCCTTCGCGTGTCTTCCCCGAGTCCCTCCCAGTGCGGGCTGCCGGGGAAAGGCGGGGGTTGGGCTGGAAATGCAGGTAGCATCTAGTGACTACCCCTGGACAGGGGTGGTAATTAGCGGACTTCTCCCTTCGAGGGAACACCTGTGACACCAGGCAGCTGCGTGGAGGGCGGCCCTAAAACTCTCCCACACAGTCAGCCGTGTTCCGGAATTCTGAGTGTGGGGAGGTTCCGTCTTCTGTCTGCAGCACCCGGGATCTCCTAGGAGCCCTTCGCGTGTCTTCCCCGAGTGCCTCCCGGTGCAGGCTGCCGGGTAAAGGCGGGGGTTGTTCTGGAAATGCAGGTAGCATCTAGTGCCACCCCCTGGACTCGGGAGGTAATTAGCGGACTTCCCACTGCCAGGGTACACCAGTGAAAATAGGCAGCCTCGTGGAGGGCGGCACAAAAGCTCCCCCACACAGTCAGCCGTGTGCAAGATTTCTGAATGTGGGGAAGTTCCGACATTTCTATGCAGCACCCGGGATATCCTAGGAGCCTTTCGCGTGTCTTCCCCGAGTGCCTTCCATTCCTGGCTGCAGGGGAAAGGCGGGTTTTGGGCTGGAAATACAGGTAGCTCCTAGTGACTCCCCCTGGAGAGGGGAGGCAATTAGCGGACTTCCCCCTGCCTGGGAACACCTGTGAAACCAGGCGGCTGCGTGGAGGGCGGTCCCAAACCTCCCTCACACAGTCAGCCTTTTTCCGAATTCTGAATGTGGGGAGGTTCCGTCATCTCTATGCATCACCCGGGATAACCTAGGAGCCCTTCGCTTGTCTTCCCCGAATGCCTCCCAGTGTGGGCTGCCGGGGAAAGCGGGGGTTGCGCTGGAAATGCAGGTAGCATCTAGTGCCTCCCCCTGGACAGGAGAGGTAATTAGCGGATTCCCCCTGCCAGGGAACACCTGTGACACCAGGCAGCTGCGTGGAGGGCGTCCCCAAACCTCCCCCACACAGTCAGCCATGTTCCGGAATTCTGAGTGTGGGGAGGTTCCGTCTTCTGTCTGCAGCGCCCGGGATCGCCTAGGAGCACTTCGCGTGACTTCCCGGAGTCCCTCACTGCGCGGGCTGCCGGGAAAAGGCGGGGGTTGAGCTGGAAAGGCAGGTAGCATCTAGTGCCTCCCCCTGGACTCGGGAGGTAATTAGCGGAATACTCACTGCCAGGGTACACCAGTGAAAATAGGCAGCTGCGTGGAGTGCGGCCCCAAACCTCCCACAAAAAGTCAGCCATGTTCCGGAATTCTGAGTGTTGGGAGGTTCCGTCATCTGTCTGCAGCACCCGGGATCTCCTAGGAGCAATTCGCGTGTCTACCCCGAGTGCCTCCCGGTGCGGGCTGAAGGGGAAAGGCGGGGGTTTTGCTGGAAATGCAGGTAGCATCTAGTGACTCCCCCTGGACTCGGGAGGTATTTAGTGGAATTCCCCCTGCCAGGGAACACCTGTGAAACCAGTCAGTTGCGTGGAGGGCGCCCCCAAACCTCCGCCACACAGTCAGCCTTGTTCCGGATTTCTGAGTGTGGGGAGGTTCCGTCTTCTGTCTGCAGCACCCGGGATCTCCTAGTAGCCCATCGCATAACTTCCCAGAGTGCCTCCCAGTGCAGGCTGAAGGGGAAAGGCGGGGTTTTGCTGGAAATGCAGGTAGAATCTACTGCCTCCCCCTGGACAGGGGAGGTAATTAGCGGACTTCCCCCTGCCAGGGAACACCTGTGACACCAAGCAGCTCCGTGGAGAGTGGCCCCAAACCTCCCCCACACAGTCAGCCATGTTCCGGAATTCTGAGTGTGGGGAGGTTCCGTCTTCTGTCTGCAGCACCCGGGATCTCCTAGGAGCCCTTCGCGTGTCTTCCCCGAGTGCCTCCCGGTGCAGGCTGCCGGGTAAAGGCGGGGGTTGTTCTGGAAATGCAGGTAGCATCTAGTGCCACCCCCTGGACTCGGGAGGAAATTAGCGGACTTCCCACTGCCAGGGTACACCAGTGAAAATAGGCAGCTGCGTGGAGGGCGGCACAAAAGCTCCCCCACACAGTCAGCCGTGTGCAAGATTTCTGAATGTGGGGAAGTTCCGACATTTCTATGCAGCACCCGGGATATCCTAGGAGCCTTTCGCGTGTCTTCCCCGAGTGCCTTCCATTGCTGGCTGCAGGGGAAAGGCGGGTTTTGGGCTGGAAAAACAGGTAGCATCTAGTGACTCCAACTGGAGAGGGGAGGCAATTAGCGGAATTCCCCCTGCCAGGGAACACCTGTGACACCAGGCAGCTGCGTGGAGGGCGGTCCCAAACCTCCCTCACACAGTCAGCCTTTTTCCGGAATTCTGAATGTGGGGAGGTTCCGTCATCTCTATGCATCACCCGGGATAACCTAGGAGCCCTTCGCGTGTCTTCCCCGAATGCCTCCCAGTGCGGGCTACCGGGGAAAGCGGGGGTTGGGCTGGAAATGCAGGTAGCATCTAGTGCCTCCCCCTGGACAGGAGAGGTAATTAGCGGATTCCCCCTGCCAGGGAACACCTGTGACACCAGGCAGCTGCGTGGAGGGCGTCCCCAAACCTCCCCCACACAGTCAGCCATGTTCCGGAATTCTGAGTGTGGGGAGGTTCCGTCTTCTGTCTGCAGCGCCCGGGATCGCCTAGGAGCACTTCGCGTGACTTCCCGGAGTCCCTCACTGCGCGGGCTGCCGGGGAAAGGCGGGGGTTGAGCTGGAAAGGCAGGTAGCATCTAGTGCCTCCCCCTGGACCCGGGAGGTAATTAGCGGACTACTCACTGCCAGGGTACACCAGTGAAAATAGGCAGCTGCGTGGAGTGCGGCTCCAAACTCCCCCTCACAGTCAGCCGTGTTCCGGAATTCTGAGTGTGGGGAGGTTCAGTCTTCTGTCTGCAGCACCCGGCATCTCCTAGGAGCCCTTCGCTTCTCTTCCCCGAGTGCCTCCCGGTGCAGGCTGCCGGGGAATGAGGGGGTTGGGCTGGAAATGCAGGTAGCATCTAGTGCATCCCCTTGGACAGGGGAGGTAATTAGCGGACTTCCCCCTGCCAGGGAACACCTGTGACACCAGGCATCTGCGTGGAGGGCGGCCTCAAACCTCCCCTACACAGTCAGCCTATTTCCAGAATTCTGAATGTGGGGAGGTTCCCTCATCTCTATGCAGCACCCGGGATAACCTAGGAGCCCTTCGCGTGTCTTCCCCGAGTGCCTCACATTGCGGGCTGCCGGGGAAATGCGGGGGTTGGTCTGGAAATGCAGGTAGCATCTAGTGCCTCCCCCTGGACAGGGGAGGTAATTAGCGGATTCCTCCTGCCAGGGAACACCTGTGACACCAGGCAGCTGCGTGGAGTTCTTCCCCAAACCCCCCCGAAACAGTCAGCCATGTTTGGGAATTCTGAGTGTTGGGAGGTTCCGTCATCTGTCTGCAGCACCCGGGATCTCCTATGAGCCCTTCGCGTGTCTTCCCAGAGTGCCTACCTGTGCGGGCTGCCGGGGAATTAGGGTGTTGGGCTGGAAATGCAGGTAGCATCTAGTGCCTCCACCTGGACAGGGGAGGTAATTAGCGGACTTTCCCCTGTCTGGGAACACCTGTGACACCAGGCACCTGCGTTGAGGGCGGCCCCAAACCTCCCACAAAAAGTCAGCCATGTTCCGGAATTCTGAGTGTTGGGAGGTTCCGTCATCTGTCTGCAGCACCCGGGATCTCCTAGGAGCAATTCGCGTGTCTTCCCCGAGTGCCTCCCGGTGCGGGCTGAAGGGGAAAGGCGGGGGTTTTGCTGGAAATGCAGGTAGCATCTAGTGACTCCCCCTGGACTCGGGAGGTATTTAGTGGAATTCCCCCTGCCAGGGAACACCCGTGAAACCAGTCAGTTGCGTGGAGGGCGCCCCCAAACCTCCCCCACACAGTCAGCCTTGTTCCGGAATTCTGAGTGTGGGGAGGTTCCGTCTTCTGTCTGCAGCACCCGGGATCTCCTAGTAGCCCATCGCATAACTTCCCAGAGTGCCTCCCAGTGCAGGCTGAAGGGGAAAGGCGGGGGTTTTGCTGGAAATGCAGGTAGAATCTACTGCCTCCCCCTGGACAGGGGAGGTAATTAGCGGACTTCCCCCTGCCAGGGAACACCTGTGACACCAAGCAGCTCCGTGGAGAGTGGCCCCAAACCTCCCCCACACAGTCAGCCATGTTCCGGAATTCTGAGTGTGGGGAGGTTCCGTCTTCTGTCTGCAGTGCCCGGGATCGCCTAGGAGCCCTACGCGTGTCTTCCCCGAGTCCCTCCCTGCGCGGGCTGCCGGGGAAATGCGGGGGTTGGCCTGGAAAGGCAGGTAGCATCTAGTGCCACCCCCTGGACTCGGGAGGTAATTAGCGGACTTCCCACTGCCAGGGTACACCAGTGAATATAGGCAGCTGCGTGGAGGGCGGTCCCAAACCTCCCTCACACAGTCAGACTTTTTCCGGAATTCTGAATGTGGGGAGGTTCCGTCATCTCTATGCAGCACCCGGGATATCCTAGGAGCCCTTCGCGTGTCTTCCCCGAGTGCCTCCCAGTGCGGGCTGCCGGGGAAAGGCGGGGGTTTGGCTGGAAATGCAGGTAGCATCTAGTGCCTCTCCCTGGACAGGGGAGGTAATTAGCGGATTCCCCCTGCCAGGGAACACCTGTGACACCAGGCAGCTGCGTGGAGGGCGGCCCCAAATCTCCCCCACACAGTCAGACTTTTTCCGGAATTCTGAGTGTTGGGAGGTTCCGTCATCTGTCTGCAGCACCCGGGATCTCCTAGGAGCACTTCGCGTGTCTTCCCCGAGTGCCTCCCGCTGCAGGCTGCCGGGGAAAGGCGGGGGTTGTTCTGGAAAGGCTGGTAGCATCTAGTGCCACCCCCTGGACTCGGGAGGTAATTAGCGGACTTCCCACTGCCAGGGTAGACCAGTGAAAATAGGCAGCTGCGTGGAGGGCGGCCCCAAACCTCCCCCACACAGTCAGCCGTGTTCCAGATTTCTGAATGTGGGGAGGTTCCGTCATCTCTATGCAGCACCCGGGATATCCTAGGAGCCCTTCGCGTGTCTTCCCCGAGTGCCTCCCGGTGCGGGCTGAAGGGGAAAGGCGGGGGTTGTGCTGGAAATGCAGGTACCATCTAGTGACTCCCCCTGGACTCGTGAGGTATTTAGTGGAATTCCCCCTGCCAGGGAACACCTGTGAAACCAGGCAGCTGCGTGGAGGGCGCCCCCAAACCTCCCCCACACAGTCAGCCTTGTTCCGGATTTCTGAGTGTGGGGAGGTTCCGTCTTCTGTCTGCAGCAACCGGGATCTCCTAGGAGCCCATCGCATAACTTCCCAGAGTGCCTCCCAGTGCAGGCTGAAGGGGAAAGGCGGGGGTTGTGCTGGAAATGCAGGTAGAATCTACTGCCTCCCCCTACACAGGGGAGGTAATTAGCGGACTTCCCCCTGCCAGGGAACACCTGTGACACCAAGCAGCTGCGTGGAGGGTGACCCCAAACCTCCCCCACACAGTCAGCCATGTTCCGGAATTCTGAGTGTGGGGAGGTTCCGTCTTCAGTCTGCAGCGCCCGGGATCGCCTTGGAGCCCTTCGAGTGTCTTCCCCGAGTCCCTCCCTGCGCGGGCTGCAGGGGAAATGCGGGGGTTGGCCTGGAAATGCAGGTAGCATCTAGTGACTCCCCCTGGACAGGGGAGGCAATTAACGGACTTCCGACCTGCCAGGGAAGACCTGTGACACCAGGCAGCTGCGTGGAGGTCGGCCCCAAACCTCCCCCCACAGTCAGACTTTTTCCGGGATTCTGAATGTGGGGAGGTTCCGTCATCTCTATGCAGCACCCGGTATAACTTAGGAGCCCTTCGCGTGTCTTCCCCGAGTGACTCCCTGTGCGGGCTGCCGGGAAAGCCGGGGGTTGTTCTGGAAATGCAGGTAGCATCTAGTGCCACCCCCTGGACTCGGGAGGAAATTAGCGGACTTCCCACTGCCAGGGTACACCAGTGAAAATAGGCAGCTGCGTGGAGGGCGGCACAAAAGCTCCCCCACACTGTCAGCCGTGTGCAAGATTTCTGAATGTGGGGAAGTTCCGACATTTCTATGCAGCACCCGGGATATCCTAGGAGCCTTTCGCGTGTCTTCCCCGAGTGCCTTCCATTGCTGGCTGCAGGGGAAAGGCGGGTTTTGGGCTGGAAAAACAGGTAGCATCTAGTGACTCCAACTGGAGAGGGGAGGCAATTAGCGGAATTCCCCCTGCCAGGGAACACCTGTGACACCAGGCAGCTGCGTGGAGGGCGGTCCCAAACCTCCCTCACACAGTCAGCCTTTTTCCGGAATTCTGAATGTGGGGAGGTTCCGTCATCTCTATGCATCACCCGGGATAACCTAGGAGCCCTTCGCGTGTCTTCCCCGAATGCCTCCCAGTGCGGGCTACCGGGGAAAGCGGGGGTTGGGCTGGAAATGCAGGTAGCATCTAGTGCCTCCCCCTGGACAGGAGAGGTAATTAGCGGATTCCCCCTGCCAGGGAACACCTGTGACACCAGGCAGCTGCGTGGAGGGCGTCCCCAAACCTCCCCCACACAGTCAGCCATGTTCCGGAATTCTGAGTGTGGGGAGGTTCCGTCTTCTGTCTGCAGCGCCCGGGATCGCCTAGGAGCACTTCGCGTGACTTCCCGGAGTCCCTCACTGCGCGGGCTGCCGGGGAAAGGCGGGGGTTGAGCTGGAAAGGCAGGTAGCATCTAGTGCCTCCCCCTGGACCCGGGAGGTAATTAGCGGACAACTCACTGCCAGGGTACACCAGTGAAAATAGGCAGCTGCGTGGAGTGCGGCTCCAAACTCCCCCTCACAGTCAGCCGTGTTCCGGAATTCTGAGTGTGGGGAGGTTCAGTCTTCTGTCTGCAGCACCCGGCATCTCCTAGGAGCCCTTCGCGTGTCTTCCCCGAGTGCCTCCCGGTGCAGGCTGCCGGGGAATGAGGGGGTTGGGCTGGAAATGCAGGTAGCATCTAGTGCATCCCCTTGGACAGGGGAGGTAATTAGCGGACTTCCCCCTGCCAGGGAACACCTGTGACACCAGGCATCTGCGTGGAGGGCGGCCTCAAACCTCCCCTACACAGTCAGCCTATTTCCAGAATTCTGAATGTGGGGAGGTTCCCTCATCTCTATGCAGCACCCGGGATAACCTAGGAGCCCTTCGCGTGTCTTCCCCGAGTGCCTCACATTGCGGGCTGCCGGGGAAATGCGGGGGTTGGTCTGGAAATGCAGGTAGCATCTAGTGCCTCCCCCTGGACAGGGGAGGTAATTAGCGGATTCCTCCTGCCAGGGAACACCTGTGACACCAGGCAGCTGCGTGGAGTTCTTCCCCAAACCCCCCCGAAACAGTCAGCCATGTTTCGGAATTCTGAGTGTTGGGAGGTTCCGTCATCTGTCTGCAGCACCCGGGATCTCCTATGAGCCCTTCGCGTGTCTTCCCAGAGTGCCTACCTGTGCGGGCTGCCGGGGAATTAGGGTGTTGGGCTGGAAATGCAGGTAGCATCTAGTGCCTCCACCTGGACAGGGGAGGTAATTAGCGGACTTTCCCCTGTCTGGGAACACCTGTGACACCAGGCACCTGCGTTGAGGGCGGCCCCAAACCTCCCACAAAAAGTCAGCCATGTTCCGGAATTCTGAGTGTTGGGAGGTTCCGTCATCTGTCTGCAGCACCCGGGATCTCCTAGGAGCAATTCGCGTGTCTTCCCCGAGTGCCTCCCGGTGCGGGCTGAAGGGGAAAGGCGGGGGTTTTGCTGGAAATGCAGGTAGCATCTAGTGACTCCCCCTGGACTCGGGAGGTATTTAGTGGAATTCCCCCTGCCAGGGAACACCCGTGAAACCAGTCAGTTGCGTGGAGGGCGCCCCCAAACCTCCCCCACACAGTCAGCCATGTTCCGGAATTCTGAGTGTGGGGAGGTTCCGTCTTCTGTCTGCAGCACCCGGGATCTCCTAGTAGCCCATCGCATAACTTCCCAGAGTGCCTCCCAGTGCAGGCTGAAGGGGAAAGGCGGGGGTTTTGCTGGAAATGCAGGTAGAATCTACTGCCTCCCCCTGGACAGGGGAGGTAATTAGCGGACTTCCCCCTGCCAGGGAACACCTGTGACACCAAGCAGCTCCGTGGAGAGTGGCCCCAAACCTCCCCCACACAGTCAGCCATGTTCCGGAATTCTGAGTGTGGGGAGGTTCCGTCTTCTGTCTGCAGTGCCCGGGATCGCCTAGGAGCCCTACGCGTGTCTTCCCCGAGTCCCTCCCTGCGCGGGCTGCCGGGGAAATGCGGGGGTTGGCCTGGAAAGGCAGGTAGCATCTAGTGCCACCCCCTGGACTCGGGAGGTAATTAGCGGACTTCCCACTGCCAGGGTACACCAGTGAATATAGGCAGCTGCGTGGAGGGCGGTCCCAAACCTCCCTCACACAGTCAGACTTTTTCCGGAATTCTGAATGTGGGGAGGTTCCGTCATCTCTATGCAGCACCCGGGATATCCTAGGAGCCCTTCGCGTGTCTTCCCCGAGTGCCTCCCAGTGCGGGCTGCCGGGGAAAGGCGGGGGTTTGGCTGGAAATGCAGGTAGCATCTAGTGCCTCTCCCTGGACAGGGGAGGTAATTAGCGGATTCCCCCTGCCAGGGAACACCTGTGACACCAGGCAGCTGCGTGGAGGGCGGCCCCAAATCTCCCCCACACAGTCAGACTTTTTCCGGAATTCTGAGTGTTGGGAGGTTCCGTCATCTGTCTGCAGCACCCGGGATCTCCTAGGAGCACTTCGCGTGTCTTCCCCGAGTGCCTCCCGCTGCAGGCTGCCGGGGAAAGGCGGGGGTTGTTCTGGAAAGGCTGGTAGCATCTAGTGCCACCCCCTGGACTCGGGAGGTAATTAGCGGACTTCCCACTGCCAGGGTAGACCAGTGAAAATAGGCAGCTGCGTGGAGGGCGGCCCCAAACCTCCCCCACACAGTCAGCCGTGTTCCAGAATTCTGAATGTGGGGAGGTTCCGTCATCTCTATGCAGCACCCGGGATATCCTAGGAGCCCTTCGCGTGTCTTCCCCGAGTGCCTCCCGGTGCGGGCTGAAGGGGAAAGGCGGGGGTTGTGCTGGAAATGCAGGTACCATCTAGTGACTCCCCCTGGACTCGTGAGGTATTTAGTGGAATTCCCCCTGCCAGGGAACACCTGTGAAACCAGGCAGCTGCGTGGAGGGCGCCCCCAAACCTCCCCCACACAGTCAGCCTTGTTCCGGATTTCTGAGTGTGGGGAGGTTCCGTCTTCTGTCTGCAGCAACCGGGATCTCCTAGGAGCCCATCGCATAACTTCCCAGAGTGCCTCCCAGTGCAGGCTGAAGGGGAAAGGCGGGGGTTGTGCTGGAAATGCAGGTAGAATCTACTGCCTCCCCCTACACAGGGGAGGTAATTAGCGGACTTCCCCCTGCCAGGGAACACCTGTGACACCAAGCAGCTGCGTGGAGGGTGACCCCAAACCTCCCCCACACAGTCAGCCATGTTCCGGAATTCTGAGTGTGGGGAGGTTCCGTCTTCAGTCTGCAGCGCCCGGGATCGCCTTGGAGCCCTTCGCGTGTCTTCCCCGAGTCCCTCCCTGCGCGGGCTGCAGGGGAAATGCGGGGGTTGGCCTGGAAATGCAGGTAGCATCTAGTGACTCCCCCTGGACAGGGGAGGCAATTAACGGACTTCCGACCTGCCAGGGAAGACCTGTGACACCAGGCAGCTGCGTGGAGGTCGGCCCCAAACCTCCCCCCACAGTCAGACTTTTTCCGGGATTCTGAATGTGGGGAGGTTCCGTCATCTCTATGCAGCACCCGGTATAACTTAGGAGCCCTTCGCGTGTCTTCCCCGAGTGACTCCCTGTGCGGGCTGCCGGGAAAGCCGGGGGTTGTTCTGGAAATGCAGGTAGCATCTAGTGCCACCCCCTGGACTCGGGAGGTAATTAGCGGACTTCCCACTGCCAGGGTAGACCAGTGAAAATAGGCAGCTGCGTGGAGGGCGGCTCCAAACCTCCCCCACACAGTCAAACGTGTTCCAGAATTCTGAATGTGGGGAGGTTCCGTCATTTCTATGCAGAACCCGGGATATCCTAGGAGCCCTTCGCGTGTCTTCCCCGAGTGCCTTCCATTGCTGGCTGCCGGGGAAAGGCGGGTGTTGGGCTGGAAATGCAGGTAGCATCTAGTGACTCCCCCTGGAGAGGGGAGGCAATTAGCGGCCTTCCCCCTGCCAGGGAACACCTGTGACACCAGGCAGCTGCGCGGAGGGCGGTCCCAAACCTACCTCACACAGTCAGGCTTTTTCCGGAATTCTGAATGTGGGGAGGTTCCGTCATCTCTATGCATAACCCGGGATAACTTAGCAGCCCTTCGCGTGTCTTCCCTGAGTCCCTCCCAGTGCGGGCTGCCGGGGAAAGGCGGGGGTTGGGCTGGAAATGCAGGTAGCATCTAGTGCCTCCCCCTGGATAGGGGAGGTAATTAGCGGATTCCTCCTGCCAGGGAACACCTGTGACACCAGGCAGCTGCGTGGAGGGCGGCCCCAAACCTCCCCCACACAGTCAGCCATGTTCCGGAATTCTGAGTGTTGGGAGGTTCCATCATCTGTCTGCAGCACCCGGGATCTCCTAGGAGCCCTTCGCGTGTCTTCCCCGAGTGCCTACCGGTGCAGGCTGCCGGGTAAAGGCGGGGGTTGTTCTGGAAAGGCAGGTAGCATCTAGTGCCACCCCCTGGACTCGGGAGATAATTAGCGGACTTCCCACTGCCAGGGTACACCAGTGAAAATAGGCAGCTGCGTAGAGGGCGGCCCAAATCTCCCCCACACAGTCAGCCGTGTTCCAGAATTCTGAATGTGGGGAAGTTCCGTCATTTCTATGCAGCACCCGGGATATCCTAGGAGCCTTTCTCGTGTCTTCCCCGAGTGCCTTCCATTGCTGGCTGCAGGGGAAAGGCGGGTTTTGGGCTGGAAATACAGGTAGCATCTAGTGACTCCCCCTGGAGAGGGGAGGCAATAAGCGGACTTCCCCCTGCCAGGGAACACCTGTGACACCAGGCAGCTGCGTGGAGGGCGGTCCCAAAGCTCCCTCACACAGTCAGCCTTTTTCCGGAATTCTGAATGTGGGGAGGTTCCGTCATCTCTATGCATCACCCGGGACAACCTAGGAGCCCATCGCGTGTCTTCCCCGAGTGCCACCCAGTGCGGGCTGCCGGGGAAAGCGGGGGTTGGGCTGGAAATGCAGGTAGCATCTAGTGCCTCCCCCTGGACAGGGGAGGTAATTAGCGGATTCCCCCTGCCAGGGAACACCTGTGACACCAGGCAGCTGCGTGGAGGGCGTCCCCAAACCTCCCCCACACAGTCAGACATGTTCCGGAATTCTGAGTGTTGGGAGGTTCCGTCATCTGTCTGCAGCACCCGGGATCTCCTAGGAGCAATTCGCGTGTCTTCCCCGAGTGCCTCCCGGTGCGGGCTGAAGGGGAAAGGCGGGGGTTTTGCTGGAAATGCAGGTAGCATCTAGTGACTCCCCCTGGACTCGGGAGGTATTTAGTGGAATTCCCCCTGCCAGGGAACACCCGTGAAACCAGTCAGTTGCGTGGAGGGCGCCCCCAAACCTCCGCCACACAGTCAGCCTTGTTCCGGAATTCTGAGTGTGGGGAGGTTCCGTCTTCTGTCTGCAGCACCCGGGATCTCCTAGTAGCCCATCGCATAACTTCCCAGAGTGCCTCCCAGTGCAGGCTGAAGGGGAAAGGCGGGGGTTTTGCTGGAAATGCAGGTAGAATCTACTGCCTCCCCCTGGACAGGGGAGGTAATTAGCGGAATTCCCCCTGCCAGGGAACACCTGTGACACCAAGCAGCTCCGTGGAGAGTGGCCCCAAACCTCCCCCACACAGTCAGCCATGTTCCGGAATTCTGAGTGTGGGGAGGTTCCGTCTTCTGTCTGCAGCGCCCGGGATCGCCTAGGAGCCCTACGCGTGTCTTCCCCGAGTCCCTCCCTGCGCGGGCTGCCGGGTAAATGCGGGGGTTGGCCTGGAAAGGCAGGTAGCATCTAGTGCCACCCCCTGGACTCGGGAGGTAATTAGCGGACTTCCCACTGCCAGGGTACACCAGTGAAAATAGGCAGCTGCGTGGAGGGCGGTCCCAAACCTCCCTCACACAGTCAGACTTTTTCCGGAATTCTGAATGTGGGGAGTTTCCGTCATCACTATGCATCACCCGGGATAACCTAGGAGCCCTTCGCGTGTCTTCCCAGAGTGACTCCCAGTGCGGGCTGCCGGGGAAAGGCGGGGGTTTGGCTGGAAATGCAGGTAGCATCTACTGCCTCTCCCTGGACAGGGGAGGTAATTAGCGGATTCCCCCTGCCAGGGAACACCTGTGACACCAGGCAGCTGCGTGGAGGGCGGCCCCAAATCTCCCCCACACAGTCAGACTTTTTCCGGAATTCTGAGTGTTGGGAGGTTCCGTCATCTGTCTGCAGCACCCGGGATCTCCTAGGAGCACTTCGCGTGTCTTCCCCGAGTGCCTCCCGCTGCAGGCTGCCGGGGAAAGGCGGGGGTTGTTCTGGAAAGGCTGGTAGCATCTAGTGCCACCCCCTGGACTCGGGAGGTAATTAGCGGACTTCCCACTGCCAGGGTAGACCAGTGAAAATAGGCAGCTGCGTGGAGGGCGGCCCCAAACCTCCCCCACACAGTCAGCCGTGTTCCAGAATTCTGAATGTGGGGAGGTTCCGTCATCTCTATGCAGCACCCGGGATATCCTAGGAGCCCTTCGCGTGTCTTCCCCGAGTGCCTCCCGGTGCGGGCTGAAGGGGAAAGGCGGGGGTTGTGCTGGAAATGCAGGTACCATCTAGTGACTCCCCCTGGACTCGTGAGGTATTTAGTGGAATTCCCCCTGCCAGGGAACACCTGTGAAACCAGGCAGCTGCGTGGAGGGCGCCCCCAAACCTCCCCCACACAGTCAGCCTTGTTCCGGATTTCTGAGTGTGGGGAGGTTCCGTCTTCTGTCTGCAGCAACCGGGATCTCCTAGGAGCCCATCGCATAACTTCCCAGAGTGCCTCCCAGTGCGGGCTGAAGGGGAAAGGCGGGGGTTGTGCTGGAAATGCAGGTAGAATCTACTGCCTCCCCCTGGACAGGGGAGGTAATTAGCGGACTTCCCCCTGCCAGGGAACACCTGTGACACCAGGCAGCTGCGTGGAGGTCGGCCCCAAACCTCCCCCCACAGTCAGACTTTTTCCGGGATTCTGAATGTGGGGAGGTTCCGTCATCTCTATGCAGCACCCGGTATAACTTAGGAGCCCTTCGCGTGTCTTCCCCGAGTGACTCCCTGTGCGGGCTGCCGGGAAAGCCGGGGGTTGTTCTGGAAATGCAGGTAGCATCTAGTTCCACCCCCTGGACTCGGGAGGTAATTAGCGGACTTCCCACTGCCAGGGTAGACCAGTGAAAATAGGCAGCTGCGTGGAGGGCGGCCCCAAACCTCCCCCACACAGTCAAACGTGTTCCAGAATTCTGAATGTGGGGAGGTTCCGTCATTTCTATGCAGAACCCGGGATATCCTAGGAGCCCTTCGCGTGTCTTCCCCGAGTGCCTTCCATTGCTGGCTGCCGGGGAAAGGCGGGTGTTGGGCTGGAAATGCAGGTAGCATCTAGTGACTCCCCCTGGAGAGGGGAGGCAATTAGCGGTCTTCCCCCTGCCAGGGAACACCTGTGACACCAGGCAGCTGCGCGGAGGGCGGTCCCAAACCTACCTCACACAGTCAGGCTTTTTCCGGAATTCTGAATGTGGGGAGGTTCCGTCATCTCTATGCATAACCCGGGATAACTTAGCAGCCCTTCGCGTGTCTTCCCTGAGTCCCTCCCAGTGCGGGCTGCCGGGGAAACCGGGGGTTGGGCTGGAAATGCAGGTAGCATCTAGTGCCTCCCCCTGAATAGGGGAGGTAATTAGCGGATTCCTCCTGCCAGGGAACACCTGTGACACCAGGCAGCTGCGTGGAGGGCGGCCCCAAACCTCCCCCACACAGTCAGCCATGTTCCGGAATTCTGAGTGTTGGGAGGTTCCGTCATCTGTCTCCAGCACCCGGGATCTCCTAGGAGCCCTTCGCGTGTCTTCCCCGAGTGCCTACCGGTGCAGGCTGCCGGGTAAAGCGGGGGTTGTTCTGGAAAGGCAGGTAGCATCTAGTGCCACCCCCTGGACTCGGGAGATAATTAGCGGACTTCCCACTGCCAGGGTACACCAGTGAAAATAGGCAGCTGCGTAGAGGGCGGCCCAAAATCTCCCCCACACAGTCAGCCGTGTTCCAGAATTCTGAATGTGGGGAAGTTCCGTCATTTCTATGCAGCACCCGGGATATCCTAGGAGCCTTTCTCGTGTCTTCCCCGAGTGCCTTCCATTGCTGGCTGCAGGGGAAAGGCGGGTTTTGGGCTGGAAATACAGGTAGCATCTAGTGACTCCCCCTGGAGAGGGGAGGCAATTAGCGGACTTCCCCCTGCCAGGGAACACCTGTGACACCAGGCAGCTGCGTGGAGGGCGGTCCCAAAGCTCCCTCACACAGTCAGCCTTTTTCCGGAATTCTGAATGTGGGGAGGTTCCGTCATCTCTATGCATCACCCGGGACAACCTAGGAGCCCATCGCGTGTCTTCCCCGAGTGCCACCCAGTGCGGGCTGCCGGGGAAACCGGGGGTTGGGCTGGAAATGCAGGTAGCATCTAGTGCCTCCCCCTGGACAGGGGAGGTAATTAGCGGATTCCCCCTACCAGGGAACACCTGTGACACCAGGCAGCTGCGTGGAGGGCGTCCCCAAACCTCCCCCACACAGTCAGCCATGTTCCGGAATTCTGAGTGTTGGGAGGTTCCGTCATCTGTCTGCAGCACCCGGGATCTCCTAGGAGCAATTCGCGTGTCTTCCCCGAGTGCCTCCCGGTGCGGGCTGAAGGGGAAAGGCGGGGGTTTTGCTGGAAATGCAGGTAGCATCTAGTGACTCCCCCTGGACTCGGGAGGTATTTAGTGGAATTCCCCCTGCCAGGGAACACCCGTGAAACCAGTCAGTTGCGTGGAGGGCGCCCCCAAACCTCCGCCACACAGTCAGCCTTGTTCCGGAATTCTGAGTGTGGGGAGGTTCCGTCTTCTGTCTGCAGCACCCGGGATCTCCTAGTAGCCCATCGCATAACTTCCCAGAGTGCCTCCCAGTGCAGGCTGAAGGGGAAAGGCGGGGGTTTTGCTGGAAATGCAGGTAGAATCTACTGCCTCCCCCTGGACAGGGGAGGTAATTAGCGGACTTCCCCCTGCCAGGGAACACCTGTGACACCAAGCAGCTCCGTGGAGAGTGGCCCCAAACCTCCCCCACACAGTCAGCCATGTTCCGGAATTCTGAGTGTGGGGAGGTTCCGTCTTCTGTCTGCAGCGCCCGGGATCGCCTAGGAGCCCTACGCGTGTCTTCCCCGAGTCCCTCCCTGCACGGGCTGCCGGGGAAATGCGGGGGTTGGCCTGGAAAGGCAGGTAGCATCTAGTGCCACCCCCTGGACTCGGGAGGTAATTAGCGGACTTCCCACTGCCAGGGTACACCAGTGAAAATAGGCAGCTGCGTGGAGGGCGGTCCCAAACCTCCCTCACACAGTCAGACTTTTTCCGGAATTCTGAATGTGGGGAGTTTTCGTCATCACTATGCATCACCCGGGATAACCTAGGAGCCCTTCGCGTGTCTTCCCAGAGTGACTCCCAGTGCGGGCTGCCGGGGAAAGGCGGGGGTTTGGCTGGAAATGCAGGTAGCATCTACTGCCTCTCCCTGGACAGGGGAGGTAATTAGCGGATTCCCCCTGCCAGGGAACACCTGTGACACCAGGCAGCTGCGTGGAGGGCGGCCCCAAATCTCCCCCACACAGTCAGACTTTTTCCGGAATTCTGAGTGTTGGGAGGTTCCGTCATCTGTCTGCAGCACCCGGGATCTCCTAGGAGCACTTCGCGTGTCTTCCCCGAGTGCCTCCCGCTGCAGGCTGCCGGGGAAAGGCGGGGGTTGTTCTGGAAAGGCTGGTAGCATCTAGTGCCACCCCCTGGACTCGGGAGGTAATTAGCGGACTTCCCACTGCCAGGGTAGACCAGTGAAAATAGGCAGCTGCGTGGAGGGCGGCCCCAAACCTCCCCCACACAGTCAGCCGTGTTCCAGAATTCTGAATGTGGGGAGGTTCCGTCATCTCTATGCAGCACCCGGGATATCCTAGGAGCCCTTCGCGTGTCTTCCCCGAGTGCCTCCCGGTGCGGGCTGAAGGGGAAAGGCGGGGGTTGTGCTGGAAATTCAGGTAGCATCTAGTGACTCCCCCTGGAATCGTGAGGTATTTAGTGGAATTCCCCCTGCCAGGGAACACCTGTGAAACCAGGCAGCTGCGTGGAGGGCGCCCCCAAACCTCCCCCACACAGTCAGACTTGTTCCGGAATTCTGAGTGTGAGGAGGTTCCGTCTTCTGTCTGCAGCTCCCGGGATCTCCTAGGAGCCCATCGCATAACTTCCCACAGTGCCTCCCAGTGCAGGCTGAAGGGGAAAGGCGGGGGATGTGCTGGAAATGCAGGTAGAATCTACTGCCTCCCCCTGGACAGGGGAGGTAATTAGCGGACTTCCCCCTGCCAGGGAACACCTGTGACACCAAGCAGCTGCGTGGAGGGTGACCCCAAACCTCCCCCACACAGTCAGCCATGTTCCGGAATTCTGAGTGTGGGGAGGTTCCGTCTTCTGTCTGTAGAGCCCGGGATCGCCTAGGAGCCCTTCGCGTGTCTTCCCCGATTCCCTCCCTGCGCGGGCTGCCGGGGAAATGCGGGGTTTGGCCTGGAATTGCAGGTAGCATCTAGTGAATCCCCCTGGAAATGGGAGGCAATTAGCGGACTTCCCCCTGCCAGGGAACACCTGTGAAACCAGGCAGCTGCGTGGACGTCGGCCCCAAACCTCCCCCACACAGTAAGACTTTTTCCGGGATTCTGAATTTGGGGAGGTTCCGTCATCTCTATGCAGCACCCGGTATAACTTAGGAGCCCTTCGCGTGTCTTCCCCGAGTGACTCCCTGTGCGGGCTGCCGGGGAAAGGCGGGGGTTGTTCTGGAAATGCAGGTAGCATCTAGTGCCACCCCCTGGACTCGAGAGGTAA
Source organism: Camelus ferus (assembly GCF_009834535.1). NCBI lineage: Eukaryota > Metazoa > Chordata > Mammalia > Artiodactyla > Camelidae > Camelus > Camelus ferus. The sequence goes on along the minus strand of NC_045721.1, from coordinate 116,349 downwards.
TTAGCGGACTTCCCACTGCCAGGGTACACCAGTGAAAATAGGCAGCTGCGTGGAGGGCGGCCCCAAACCTCCCCCACACAGTCAAACGTGTTCCAGAATTCTGAATGTGGGGAGGTTCCGTCATTTCTATGCAGAACCCGGGATATCCTAGGAGCCCTTCGCGTGTCTTCCCCGAGTGCCTTCCATTGCTGGCTGCCGGGGAAAGGCGGGTGTTGGGCTGGAAATGCAGGTAGCATCTAGTGACTCCCCCTGGAGAGGGGAGGCAATTAGCGGACTTCCCCCTGCCAGGGAACACCTGTGACACCAGGCAGCTGCGTGGAGGGCGACCCCAAACCTCCCACAAAAAGTGAGCCATGTTCCGGAATTCTGAGTGTTGGGAGGATCCGTCATCTGTCTGCAGCACCCGGGATCTCCTAGGAGCCCTTCTCGTGTCTTCCTCGAGTGCCTCCCGGTGCAGGCTGCCGGGTAAAGGCGGGGGTTGTTCTGGAAAGGCAGGTAGCATCTAGTGCCACCCCCTGGACTCGGGAGGTAATTAGCGGACTTCCCACTGCCAGGGTACACCAGTGAAAATAGGCAGCTGCGTGGAGGGCGGCCCAAAAGCTCCCCCACACAGTCAGACGTGTTCCAGAATTCTGAATGTGGGGAAGTTCCGTCATTTCTATGCAGCACCCGGGATATCCTAGGAGCCCTTCGCGTGTCTTCCCCGAGTGCCTTCCATTGCTGGCTGCCGGGGAAAGGCGGGTTTTGGGCTGGAAATGCAGGTAGCATCTAGTGACTCCCCCTGGAGAGGGGAGGCAATTAGCGGACTTCCCCCTGCCAGGGAACACCTGTGACACCAGGCAGCTGCGTGGAGGGCGGTCCCAAACCTCCGTCACACAGTCAGCCTTTTTCCGGAATTCTGAATGTGGGGAGGTTCCGTCATCTCTATGCATCACCCGGGACAACCTAGGAGCCCTTCGCATGTCTTCCCCGAGTGCCTCCCAGTGCGGGCTGCCGGGGAAAGCGGGGTTTGGGCTGGAAATGCAGGTAGCATCTAGTGCCTCCCCCTGGACAGGGGAGGTAATTAGCGGATTCCCCCTGCCAGGGAACACCTGTGACACCAGGCAGCTGCGTGGAGGGCGTCCCCAAACCTCCCCCTCACAGTCAGCCGTGTTCCAGAATTCTGAATGTGGGGAGGTTCCGTCATCTCTATGCAGCACCCGGGATATCCTAGGAGCCCTTCGCGTGTCTTCCCCGAGTCCCTCGCTGCGCGGGCTCCCGGGGAAAGGCGGTGGTTTGGTTGGAAATGCAGGTAGCATTTAGTGCCTCCCCCTGGACAGGGGAGGTAATTAGCGGACTTCCCCCTGCCAGGGAACACATGTGACACCAGGCAGCTGCGTGGAATGTGACCCCAACCTCCCCCACAGAGTCAGCCTTGTTCCGGAATTCTGAGTGTGGGGAGGTTCCCTCTTCTGTCTGCAGCACCCGGGATAGCCTAGGAGCCCTTCGCGTGTTTTCCCCGAGTCCGTCCCTTCGCGGGCTACCGGGGAAAGGCGGGGGTTGGGCTGGAAAGGCAGGTAGAATCTAGTGACTCCCCCTGGACAGGGGAGGTAATTAGCGGATTTCCCCCTGCCAGGGAACACCTGTGAAACCAGGCAGCTGCGTGGAGGGCGGTCACAAACCTCCCCGACACAGTCAGGCTTTTTCGGAATTCTGAATGTGGGGAGGTTCCGTCATCACTATGCAGCACCCGGGATAACCTAGGAGCCCTTCGCGTGTCTTCCCCGAGTGCCTCCCAGTGCGGGCTGCCGGGGAAAGGCGGTGGTTGGGCTGGAAATGCAGTTAGCATCTAGTGCCTCCCCCTGGACTCGGGATGTAATTAGCGGACTACCCCCTGATAGGGAACACCTGTGACACCAGGCAGCTGCGTGGAGGGCGGCCTCAAACCTCCCCCACACAGTCAGCCGTGTTCCGGAATTCTGAGTGTGAGGAGGTTCCGTCTTCTGTCTGCAGCACCCGGGATCACCTAGGAGCCATTCGCGTGTCTTCCCCGAGTGCCTCCCAGTGCGGGCTGCCGGGGAAAGGCGGGGTTTGTGCTGGAAATGCAGGTAGCATCTAGTGCCTCCCCCTGGAATCGGGAGGTATTTAGTGGAATTCCCCCTGACAGGGAACACCTGTGAAAGAAGGCAGCTGCGTGGAGGGCGGCCCCAAACCTCCCCCACACAGTCAGCCGTGTTCCGGAATTCTGAGTGTGGGGAGGATCCGTCTTCTGTCTGCAGCACCCGGCATCTCCTAAGAGCGCTTCGCGTATCTTCCCCGAGTCCCTCCCAGTGCGGGCTGACGGGGAAAGGCGTGGGTTGTTCTGGAAAGGCAGGTATCATCTAGTGCCACCCCCTGGACTCGGGAGGTAATTAGCGGACTTCCCACTGCCAGGGTACACCAGTGAAAATAGGCAGCTGCGTGGAGGGCGGCCCCAAACCTCCCCCACACAGTCAGCCGTGTTCCAGAATTCTGAATGTGGGAAGGTTCCGTCATCTCTATGCAGCACCCGGGATCTCCTAGGTGCCCATCGCATAACTTCCCAGAGTGCCTCCCAGTGCAGGTTGAAGGGGAAAGGCGGGGGTTGTGCTGGAAATGCAGGTAGAATCTACTGCCTCCCCCTGGACAGGGGAGGTAATTAACGGACTTCCCCCTGCCAGGGAACACCTGAGACACCAAGCAGCTGCGTGGAGGTTGGCCCCAAACCTCCCCCACACAGTCAGCCATGTTCCGCAATTCTGAGTGTTGGGAGGTTCCGTCATCTATCTGCAGCACCCGGGATCTCCTAGGAGCCCTTCGCGTGTCTTCCCCGAGTGCCTCCCGGTGCAGGCTGCCGGGGAAAGGCGGGGGTTGTTCTGGAAATGCAGGTAGCATCTAGTGCCTCCTCCTGGAGAGGGGAGGCAATTAACGGACTTCACCCTGCCAGGGAACACCTGTGACACCAGGCAGCTTCGTGGAGGGCGGTCCCAAACCTCCCCCACACAGTCAGCCTTTTTCCGGAATTCTGAATCTGGGGAGGTTCCGTCATCTCTCTGCAGCACCCGGGATAACCTAGGAGCCATTCGCGTGTCTTCCCCGAGTGCCTCCCAGTGCGGGCTGCCGGGGAAAGGCGGGGGTTGGGCTGGAAATGCAGGTAGCATCTAGTGCCTCCCCCTGGACAGGGGAGGTAATTAGCGGATTCCCTCTGTCAGGGAACTCCTGTGACACAAGGCAGCTGCGTGGAGGGCGGCCCCAAACCTCCCCAACACAGTCAGCCATGTTCCGGAATTCTGAGTGTGGGGAGGTTCCGTCTTCTGTCTGCAGAACCCGGGATCGCCAAGGAGACCTTCGCGTGTCTTCCCCGAGTCCCTCCCAGTGCGGCCTGCCAGGGAAAAGCGGAGGTTGGGCTGGAAATGCAGGTAGCATCTAGTGCCTCCCCCTGGACAGGGGAGGTAATTAGCGGACTTCCCCCTGCCAGGGAACACCTGTGACACCAGGCAGCTTCGTGGTGTGCGGCGTTAAACCTCCCCCACACAGTCAGCCATGTTCCGGAATTCTGAGTGTGGGGAGGATCCGTCTTCTGTCTGCAGCACCCGGGATCGCCTAGGAGACCTTCGCGTGTCTTCCCCGAGTCCCTCCCAGTGCGGGCTGCCAGGGAAAGGCGGGGGTTGTGCTGGAAATGCAGGTAGCATCTAATGCCTCCCCCTGGACTTGGGAGGTATTTAGTGGAATTCCCCCTGACAGGGAACACCTGTGAAACCAGGCAGCTGCGTGGATGGCGGCCCCAAACCTCCCCCACACAGTCAGCCGTGTTCCGGAATTCTGAGTGTGGGGAGGATCCTTCTTCTGTCTGCAGCACCCGGGATCTCCTAAGAGCGCTTCGCGTATCTTCCCCGAGTCCCTCCCAGTGCGGGCTGACGGGGAAAGGCGTGGGTTGTTCTGGAAAGGCAGGTAGCATCTAGTGCCACCCCCTGGACTCGGGAGGTAATTAGCGGACTTCCCACTGCCAGGTTACACCAGTGAAAATAGGCAGCTGCGTGGAGGGCGGCCCCAAACCTCCCTCACACAGTCAGCCGTGTTCCAGAATTCTGAATGTGGGAAGGTTCCGTCATCTCTATGCAGCACCCGGGATATCCTAGGAGCCCTTCGCGTGTCTTCCCCGAGTGCCTTCCATTGCTGGCTGCCGGGGAAAGGCGGGGGTTGCGCTGGAAATGCAGGTAGCATCTAGTGCCTCCCCCTGGACAGGGGAGGTAATTGGTGGATTCCCCCTGACAGGGAACACCTGTGACACCAGGCATCTGCGTGGAGGGCGGCCCCAAACCTCCCCCACACAGTCAGCCGTGTTCAAGAATTCTGAATGTGGGGAGGTTCTGTCATCTATTTGCAGTACCCGGGATATCCTAGGAGCCCTTCGCGTGCCTTCCCCGAGTGCCTTCCATTGCTGGCTGCCGGGGAAAGGCGGGGGTTGTGCTGGAAATTCAGGTAGCATCTAGTGCCTCCCCCTGGACAGGGGAGGTAATTAGCGGACTTCCCCCTGGCAGGGAACACCTGTAACACCAGGCAGCTTCGTTGAGGGCAGCGCTAAACCTCCCCCACACAGTCAGCCGTGTTCCGGAATTCTGAGTGTGGGGAGGTTCCGTCTTCTGTCTGCAGCACCCGGGATCTCCTAGGAGCCCTTCGCTTATCTTCCCAGAGTGCCCCCCGGTGCGGGCTGCCGGGGTTTTAGGGTGTTGGGCTGGAAATGCAGGTAGCATCTAGTTCCTCCACCTGGACAGGGGAGGCAATTAGCGGACTTCCCCCTGCCAGGGAACACCTGTGACACCAGGCAGCTGCGTGGAGGGCGGTCCCAAAGCTCCCTCACACAGTCAGCCTTTTTCCGGAATTCTGAATGTGGGGAGGTTCCGTCATCTCTATGCATCACCCGGGACAACCTAGGAGCCCATCGCGTGTCTTCCCCGAGTGCCACCCAGTGCGGGCTGCCGGGGAAACCGGGGGTTGGGCTGGAAATGCAGGTAGCATCTAGTGCCTCCCCCTGGACAGGGGAGGTTATTAGCGGATTCCCCCTACCAGGGAACACCTGTGACACCAGGCAGCTGCGTGGAGGGCGTCCCCAAACCTCCCCCACACAGTCAGCCATGTTCCGGAATTCTGAGTGTTGGGAGGTTCCGTCATCTGTCTGCAGCACCCGGGATCTCCTAGGAGCAATTCGCGTGTCTTCCCCGAGTGCCTCCCGGTGCGGGCTGAAGGGGAAAGGCGGGGGTTTTGCTGGAAATGCAGGTAGCATCTAGTGACTCCCCCTGGACTCGGGAGGTATTTAGTGGAATTCCCCCTGCCAGGGAACACCCGTGAAACCAGTCAGTTGCGTGGAGGGCGCCCCCAAACCTCCGCCACACAGTCAGCCTTGTTCCGGAATTCTGAGTGTGGGGAGGTTCCGTCTTCTGTCTGCAGCACCCGGGATCTCCTAGTAGCCCATCGCATAACTTCCCAGAGTGCCTCCCAGTGCAGGCTGAAGGGGAAAGGCGGGGGTTTTGCTGGAAATGCAGGTAGAATCTACTGCCTCCCCCTGGACAGGGGAGGTAATTAGCGGACTTCCCCCTGCCAGGGAACACCTGTGACACCAAGCAGCTCCGTGGAGAGTGGCCCCAAACCTCCCCCACACAGTCAGCCATGTTCCGGAATTCTGAGTGTGGGGAGGTTCCGTCTTCTGTCTGCAGCGCCCGGGATCGCCTAGGAGCCCTACGCGTGTCTTCCCCGAGTCCCTCCCTGCGCGGGCTGCCGGGGAAATGCGGGGGTTGGCCTGGAAAGGCAGGTAGCATCTAGTGCCACCCCCTGGACTCGGGAGGTAATTAGCGGACTTCCCACTGCCAGGGTACACCAGTGAAAATAGGCAGCTGCGTGGAGGGCGGTCCCAAACCTCCCTCACACAGTCAGACTTTTTCCGGAATTCTGAATGTGGGGAGTTTCCGTCATCACTATGCATCACCCGGGATAACCTAGGAGCCCTTCGCGTGTCTTCCCAGAGTGACTCCCAGTGCGGGCTGCCGGGGAAAGGCGGGGGTTTTGCTGGAAATGCAGGTAGCATCTAGTGCCTCTCCCTGGACAGGGGAGGTAATTAGCGGATTCCCCCTGCCAGGGAACACCTGTGACACCAGGCAGCTGCGTGGAGGGCGGCCCCAAATCTCCCCCACACAGTCAGACTTTTTCCGGAATTCTGAGTGTTGGGAGGTTCCGTCATCTGTCTGCAGCACCCGGGATCTCCTAGGAGCACTTCGCGTGTCTTCCCCGAGTGCCTCCCGCTGCAGGCTGCCGGGGAAAGGCGGGGGTTGTTCTGGAAAGGCTGGTAGCATCTAGTGCCACCCCCTGGACTCGGGAGGTAATTAGCGGACTTCCCACTGCCAGGGTAGACCAGTGAAAATAGGCAGCTGCGTGGAGGGCGGCCCCAAACCTCCCCCACACAGTCAGCCGTGTTCCAGAATTCTGAATGTGGGGAGGTTCCGTCATCTCTATGCAGCACCCGGGATATCCTAGGAGCCCTTCGCGTGTCTTCCCCGAGTGCCTCCCGGTGCGGGCTGAAGGGGAAAGGCGGGGGTTGTGCTGGAAATTCAGGTAGCATCTAGTGACTCCCCCTGGAATCGTGAGGTATTTAGTGGAATTCCCCCTGCCAGGGAACACCTGTGAAACCAGGCAGCTGCGTGGAGGGCGCCCCCAAACCTCCCCCACACAGTCAGACTTGTTCCGGAATTCTGAGTGTGAGGAGGTTCCGTCTTCTGTCTGCAGCTCCCGGGATCTCCTAGGAGCCCATCGCATAACTTCCCACAGTGCCTCCCAGTGCAGGCTGAAGGGGAAAGGCGGGGGATGTGCTGGAAATGCAGGTAGAATCTACTGCCTCCCCCTGGACAGGGGAGGTAATTAGCGGACTTCCCCCTGCCAGGGAACACCTGTGACACCAAGCAGCTGCGTGGAGGGTGACCCCAAACCTCCCCCACACAGTCAGCCATGTTCCGGAATTCTGAGTGTGGGGAGGTTCCGTCTTCTGTCTGTAGAGCCCGGGATCGCCTAGGAGCCCTTCGCGTGTCTTCCCCGAGTCCCTCCCTGCGCGGGCTGCCGGGGAAATGCGGGGGTTGGCCTGGAATTGCAGGTAGCATCTAGTGAATCCCCCTGGAAATGGGAGGCAATTAGCGGACTTCCCCCTGCCAGGGAACACCTGTGAAACCAGGCAGCTGCGTGGACGTCGGCCCCAAACCTCCCCCACACAGTAAGACTTTTTCCGGGATTCTGAATTTGGGGAGGTTCCGTCATCTCTATGCAGCACCCGGTATAACTTAGGAGCCCTTCGCGTGTCTTCCCCGAGTGACTCCCTGTGCGGGCTGCCGGGGAAAGGCGGGGGTTGTTCTGGAAATGCAGGTAGCATCTAGTGCCACCCCCTGGACTCGAGAGGTAATTAGCGGACTTCCCACTGCCAGGGTACACCAGTGAAAATAGGCAGCTGCGTGGAGGGCGGCCCCAAACCTCCCCCACACAGTCAAACGTGTTCCAGAATTCTGAATGTGGGGAGGTTCCGTCATTTCTATGCAGAACCCGGGATATCCTAGGAGCCCTTCGCGTGTCTTCCCCGAGTGCCTTCCATTGCTGGCTGCCGGGGAAAGGCGGGTGTTGGGCTGGAAATGCAGGTAGCATCTAGTGACTCCCCCTGGAGAGGGGAGGCAATTAGCGGACTTCCCCCTGCCAGGGAACACCTGTGACACCAGGCAGCTGCGTGGAGGGCGACCCCAAACCTCCCACAAAAAGTGAGCCATGTTCCGGAATTCTGAGTGTTGGGAGGATCCGTCATCTGTCTGCAGCACCCGGGATCTCCTAGGAGCCCTTCTCGTGTCTTCCTCGAGTGCCTCCCGGTGCAGGCTGCCGGGTAAAGGCGGGGGTTGTTCTGGAAAGGCAGGTAGCATCTAGTGCCACCCCCTGGACTCGGGAGGTAATTAGCGGACTTCCCACTGCCAGGGTACACCAGTGAAAATAGGCAGCTGCGTGGAGGGCGGCCCAAAAGCTCCCCCACACAGTCAGACGTGTTCCAGAATTCTGAATGTGGGGAAGTTCCGTCATTTCTATGCAGCACCCGGGATATCCTAGGAGCCCTTCGCGTGTCTTCCCCGAGTGCCTTCCATTGCTGGCTGCCGGGGAAAGGCGGGTTTTGGGCTGGAAATGCAGGTAGCATCTAGTGACTCCCCCTGGAGAGGGGAGGCAATTAGCGGACTTCCCCCTGCCAGGGAACACCTGTGACACCAGGCAGCTGCGTGGAGGGCGGTCCCAAACCTCCGTCACACAGTCAGCCTTTTTCCGGAATTCTGAATGTGGGGAAGTTCCGTCATCTCTATGCATCACCCGGGACAACCTAGGAGCCCTTCGCATGTCTTCCCCGAGTGCCTCCCAGTGCGGGCTGCCGGGGAAAGCGGGGTTTGGGCTGGAAATGCAGGTAGCATCTAGTGCCTCCCCCTGGACAGGGGAGGTAATTAGCGGATTCCCCCTGCCAGGGAACACCTGTGACACCAGGCAGCTGCGTGGAGGGCGTCCCCAAACCTCCCCCTCACAGTCAGCCGTGTTCCAGAATTCTGAATGTGGGGAGGTTCCGTCATCTCTATGCAGCACCCGGGATATCCTAGGAGCCCTTCGCGTGTCTTCCCCGAGTCCCTCGCTGCGCGGGCTCCCGGGGAAAGGCGGTGGTTTGGTTGGAAATGCAGGTAGCATTTAGTGCCTCCCCCTGGACAGGGGAGGTAATTAGCGGACTTCCCCCTGCCAGGGAACACATGTGACACCAGGCAGCTGCGTGGAATGTGACCCCAACCTCCCCCACAGAGTCAGCCTTGTTCCGGAATTCTGAGTGTGGGGAGGTTCCCTCTTCTGTCTGCAGCACCCGGGATAGCCTAGGAGCCCTTCGCGTGTTTTCCCCGAGTCCGTCCCTTCGCGGGCTACCGGGGAAAGGCGGGGGTTGGGCTGGAAAGGCAGGTAGAATCTAGTGACTCCCCCTGGACAGGGGAGGTAATTAGCGGATTTCCCCCTGCCAGGGAACACCTGTGAAACCAGGCAGCTGCGTGGAGGGCGGTCACAAACCTCCCCGACACAGTCAGGCTTTTTCGGAATTCTGAATGTGGGGAGGTTCCGTCATCACTATGCAGCACCCGGGATAACCTAGGAGCCCTTCGCGTGTCTTCCCCGAGTGCCTCCCAGTGCGGGCTGCCGGGGAAAGGCGGTGGTTGGGCTGGAAATGCAGTTAGCATCTAGTGCCTCCCCCTGGACTCGGGATGTAATTAGCGGACTACCCCCTGATAGGGAACACCTGTGACACCAGGCAGCTGCGTGGAGGGCGGCCTCAAACCTCCCCCACACAGTCAGCCGTGTTCCGGAATTCTGAGTGTGAGGAGGTTCCGTCTTCTGTCTGCAGCACCCGGGATCACCTAGGAGCCATTCGCGTGTCTTCCCCGAGTGCCTCCCAGTGCGGGCTGCCGGGGAAAGGCGGGGTTTGTGCTGGAAATGCAGGTAGCATCTAGTGCCTCCCCCTGGAATCGGGAGGTATTTAGTGGAATTCCCCCTGACAGGGAACACCTGTGAAAGAAGGCAGCTGCGTGGAGGGCGGCCCCAAACCTCCCCCACACAGTCAGCCGTGTTCCGGAATTCTGAGTGTGGGGAGGATCCGTCTTCTGTCTGCAGCACCCGGCATCTCCTAAGAGCGCTTCGCGTATCTTCCCCGAGTCCCTCCCAGTGCGGGCTGACGGGGAAAGGCGTGGGTTGTTCTGGAAAGGCAGGTATCATCTAGTGCCACCCCCTGGACTCGGGATGGTAATTAGCGGACTTCCCACTGCCAGGGTACACCAGTGAAAATAGGCAGCTGCGTGGAGGGCGGCCCCAAACCTCCCCCACACAGTCAGCCGTGTTCCAGAATTCTGAATGTGGGAAGGTTCCGTCATCTCTATGCAGCACCCGGGATCTCCTAGGTGCCCATCGCATAACTTCCCAGAGTGCCTCCCAGTGCAGGTTGAAGGGGAAAGGCGGGGGTTGTGCTGGAAATGCAGGTAGAATCTACTGCCTCCCCCTGGACAGGGGAGGTAATTAACGGACTTCCCCCTGCCAGGGAACACCTGAGACACCAAGCAGCTGCGTGGAGGTTGGCCCCAAACCTCCCCCACACAGTCAGCCATGTTCCGCAATTCTGAGTGTTGGGAGGTTCCGTCATCTATCTGCAGCACCCGGGATCTCCTAGGAGCCCTTCGCGTGTCTTCCCCGAGTGCCTCCCGGTGCAGGCTGCCGGGGAAAGGCGGGGGTTGTTCTGGAAATGCAGGTAGCATCTAGTGCCTCCTCCTGGAGAGGGGAGGCAATTAACGGACTTCACCCTGCCAGGGAACACCTGTGACACCAGGCAGCTTCGTGGAGGGCTGGTCCCAAACCTCCCCCACACAGTCAGCCTTTTTCCGGAATTCTGAATCTGGGGAGGTTCCGTCATCTCTCTGCAGCACCCGGGATAACCTAGGAGCCATTCGCGTGTCTTCCCCGAGTGCCTCCCAGTGCGGGCTGCCGGGGAAAGGCGGGGGTTGGGCTGGAAATGCAGGTAGCATCTAGTGCCTCCCCCTGGACAGGGGAGGTAATTAGCGGATTCCCTCTGTCAGGGAACTCCTGTGACACAAGGCAGCTGCGTGGAGGGCGGCCCCAAACCTCCCCAACACAGTCAGCCATGTTCCGGAATTCTGAGTGTGGGGAGGTTCCGTCTTCTGTCTGCAGAACCCGGGATCGCCAAGGAGACCTTCGCGTGTCTTCCCCGAGTCCCTCCCAGTGCGGCCTGCCAGGGAAAAGCGGAGGTTGGGCTGGAAATGCAGGTAGCATCTAGTGCCTCCCCCTGGACAGGGGAGGTAATTAGCGGACTTCCCCCTGCCAGGGAACACCTGTGACACCAGGCAGCTTCGTGGTGTGCGGCGTTAAACCTCCCCCACACAGTCAGCCATGTTCCGGAATTCTGAGTGTGGGGAGGATCCGTCTTCTGTCTGCAGCACCCGGGATCGCCTAGGAGACCTTCGCGTGTCTTCCCCGAGTCCCTCCCAGTGCGGGCTGCCAGGGAAAGGCGGGGGTTGTGCTGGAAATGCAGGTAGCATCTAATGCCTCCCCCTGGACTTGGGAGGTATTTAGTGGAATTCCCCCTGACAGGGAACACCTGTGAAACCAGGCAGCTGCGTGGATGGCGGCCCCAAACCTCCCCCACACAGTCAGCCGTGTTCCGGAATTCTGAGTGTGGGGAGGATCCTTCTTCTGTCTGCAGCACCCGGGATCTCCTAAGAGCGCTTCGCGTATCTTCCCCGAGTCCCTCCCAGTGCGGGCTGACGGGGAAAGGCGTGGGTTGTTCTGGAAAGGCAGGTAGCATCTAGTGCCACCCCCTGGACTCGGGAGGTAATTAGCGGACTTCCCACTGCCAGGTTACACCAGTGAAAATAGGCAGCTGCGTGGAGGGCGGCCCCAAACCTCCCTCACACAGTCAGCCGTGTTCCAGAATTCTGAATGTGGGAAGGTTCCGTCATCTCTATGCAGCACCCGGGATATCCTAGGAGCCCTTCGCGTGTCTTCCCCGAGTGCCTTCCATTGCTGGCTGCCGGGGAAAGGCGGGGGTTGCGCTGGAAATGCAGGTAGCATCTAGTGCCTCCCCCTGGACAGGGGAGGTAATTGGTGGATTCCCCCTGACAGGGAACACCTGTGACACCAGGCATCTGCGTGGAGGGCGGCCCCAAACCTCCCCCACACAGTCAGCCGTGTTTCAAGAATTCTGAATGTGGGGAGGTTCTGTCATCTATTTGCAGTACCCGGGATATCCTAGGAGCCCTTCGCGTGCCTTCCCCGAGTGCCTTCCATTGCTGGCTGCCGGGGAAAGGCGGGGTTGTGCTGGAAATTCAGGTAGCATCTAGTGCCTCCCCCTGGACAGGGGAGGTAATTAGCGGAC